>NC_135312.1:108395720-108695720 GCF_048772815.1 Callospermophilus lateralis | reverse complement strand
TCTCACTCTCTCACAGGCATGTTGGCTAGTTTTCTCTTTGCTGTTGATTCAACCCTTCCTCCAAAGCAAAATTTTATGTTCTTGTATGTTCAGTACACAAGGACAAAATCTTAACAACAAACTCAAGAAGGGTTTTTTCCATAGAGTTCTCAGTTTCATTTAATGTCTTCCCACTCTCTTCCTTATATTTTTTTTAAATTATTGATTAAGGAAATTTTTAAACAGAGAAAATAGTGCAAAGAAATTATCATGTAATCATCTCACATCCATGATTAACCATATTGTCTACACCCCTCTTAGATTCTGTTTTCCCCTGAGTCATTTTGAAGACAATTCCAGATATCCTTTTATTTCACCTTTACATGCTTTAGCAGTATCACTAAAATACAAAAATTCTTTCTTTAGGTTAATTTAGCCAGAGTTTCATATTCCCACCTAATATTTTCAAGAATAATTCTTTAGTATTCCTTTATCATCATTTTCTCAGAGTCTGGCTATTTTTTATTAAATCTGCTTGGTGAGCTTTCACATGTTCTTTATGTTACAAGTTCTTCTTGTCAACTGGTACTTATAGCAAGAATTTTGATCAGATATGCAGATGATATATTGCAAGCCTACCTCATAGGTAATAATTTAAAATTCTATCAAAAAATCACATACTCTCTGGTTGTCTCTTTTTCTCTACTCTTAACCCCTGCAGGGGAAGCTAACAATAAACTTCCTATTTCTATGGATGTCTCAAATGTCAAGATGCCATATTTTGGGGTAGTGTTTCCTAAACCCCATCATTTGCAAAGAGCAATATAGCGAATATTGTAGGCTTTATATTTACAAAACCAGGAACTAGAACAGATTAAACTCTAGACTCATAGTTTCCAACCTCTTATTTAGAATCTTTAAAAAATGAACACTGGCTTTTTGTTTATGTATTTATTTTTTTTAGGATGTTGGAACTTACAGATTTAAACTTAAACTGTTTCATCATACTGAAGTTATCACAAAATATAAAGACTTCATTTCTTAGGAGCTATTTTATGTTTACTGAAAAATTGAGAGGCAAGTAGATGTCTCATATACTCCTATACCTATACATGCAGAACTTCTTCTTTTATCAACACCACCCATAAGAGTGGTATATTTTCTATCATCAATAAATCTGCTCTGAATTATTTCTTCTAATATCTCTGCATTTTTAAAAGAAAATGATATTTAAATATCACAATCTTGGCACTAAGGATTCCTATTACTATTGACTAATAAAGAGTCTTGTTTCTAAACCATTTTAGGAGACAGAGTCAGAGCATCTGTGTTTTTTTTTTTTCCAAACAAAATCATCATGATTTCAGGTCCATCTCTGTACCTACACTTTCTATTCAAGTTTGGTCCTACAAGTTATTAAAAAAATCTCAGCTATCTTCTGTTTCTTCTTTTTTCCCAGTGCAAAAGCAGTGCTTGCCTGAAATACCAATAATAACATCAATAACACGATCATAGATTAAAACTTAAACTTCCTTTCACAATATTCTAATACCTTACAGATTCACATTCAAGTTACTTCTTTTCATGCTTTTTTGCTTAATTCTACCTTAAATTTATGAGAGGCAGAAACTTGCTATTCAACAAATATTTTATGCTTTTTCTTAACTAATGGAACTTCAATTTTTATCTGTTCACATGCCATATTTTTTAGTATAATTGAGCCTTCACCAAAATTGTGTTTCAGTGAATGAGAAATAAAGAAAATGGATGTTATGTAGATACTTAGTCTCACTTATAAGGGTTCATAGCTCTGTTTGTTTCTCCAGCCCAGTCATTTAATTAGTATCATTAATGACTGTTCTTCTGGTTTCTCATCATAACTACCAAATACTTTTTATCCTTCTCATTTTACATACATCAATTATTTTTTTTTTGCAATACAGACCATGTACCTCTAATCTACCCCTTCTTTCTGCACCCACTCACATAACCTACCCATAATATCTTATGATCATCATTAAATTGAAATATCCAAAAACATTACTGTAATCTTATAACTCTTCATATCAAAAAGGGAAACAAATGAATAGAAAGACTTCTCAAAGTTCCTTTCACTTTACATTCTCTCATAAGTAAATATTTCCACTTGTACCCATGTTATCTAAACTATATTTGGCTTTACATGGCTATTGAAAATTAAAGAAAAGCATTTTGTGTCTTCTCTACCCGAGTCTACATGCTGAGCAGGAAGAAGAAGAAATATTTACTAGCAGAAATCTGTCTACTGTTTATGAATATTTCTTGAGGTTCCAGGCAAT
The DNA here is from genome assembly GCF_048772815.1 of Callospermophilus lateralis. Lineage (NCBI taxonomy): Eukaryota > Metazoa > Chordata > Mammalia > Rodentia > Sciuridae > Callospermophilus > Callospermophilus lateralis. Next base: position 108,693,423 of record NC_135312.1, on the reverse strand, counting down.
TGTCTCTATTTATATCATTTTGACTACCCTGATTTGCAAAACAGCAGAAACTAATGTGCTTTACCAGGTAAAAGTAGATGACCTTGCTCCCAGAAATATAGAAGTTCACTTAATGAACAATTGGAAAAGGCTTTGAAATAGGTGACAGTTCTGAATTACCACAAAAAGTCAAGAGGAGACTCATTTCTTGATGGTGCATGCATTCTTTGAGACAAAATTCTATAACAAAAAACCTTGGGATAGATGAGTAATCTGTAACTCCTCTCAGAATTTGTTAAGAAACCCAGAAGCACTGAGACAGTCACTAAACCTAAGGAAGGGACCCAAAGATTTGGACTTCCTGAGTGCCAACATCTTTTAGTTAAGGAAAAACATTTAACAAAGTTATGTATCAAATATTGGGGTAGATATCATGATGTGTGGATATCACATAATTCCTTTCACAAAAGGCTTGCCATAAAGTGTTGAATGTGGATAAGATTTGGAATGTACTCCATTATTTCATTGGTGGCATCAGCAACAATTATGCAAGCATTTTAATTTAAAGGAAAAACATTCCTCCATTACAGGGCTCATAGACCAAAAGTCAGAATGATGGTCTGAAGCTTGTTCATCTGAATTTAAATAGGAATCCATCCCTTTCAGATGTGCTACAGTGAATGAATTGTCTCTTATTGAGTACAATGGTCTGATATATCCATACAGCTGTTAGAAGGATTAAATATGTTATGGTATATGTATCATTTGGAACATCTGGCATATTAGAAATTAAATAAATATTAGTGAAATGATTATGTTTTATTAACTGTTTAATACAATTATATATAGAATGTGAAATAAATATTGATGTTTCTTGATTATAAAACTAGTGAAGTAAAATGTAAAATTTCTTCTATGTATGACTACATTTCCTCCAATTCTACTAATTGCTAATAATACTTTTTCAGGTAGATAAATTATTCATTGTTGAAAAAACAATTTTTAGACAGGCATCTAATTAACATAAATTATTTTGAATAATATAAATCAATAGATAACATTTTTAGGTACTACTTTTTGTGTAATCACAATAAAATTGTAATTATATACTTGTAGTATTTTACTTAGTCACATATAAGTTGTGATTATATACTTGTAGTATTATACTTTGTCACATATAAGTGATATATTATCATGTAAGTGACATAGAGTCTGAGAAAATATTATTTGATTATATTGTTGAATTGTATCAACAAAAATACTAACAGCCCTTTATCAAATTACCTTTGTGCTACACCTGGCATGGTGAGCTTGTTCTCTGATACTTAAGAAATTACAAAACATAAATTCCTATCAATTTATTATGTGTTGTGGGAGACATACTACACATCCATTAAGAGAGTCTCCCCCCATTCCAACCACCACTGATTCCAGCATAAATGACTGAGTAGCAGTAACAATAAGACAACATTGTAAAAACCTAGATTTAGAAATCCAGTTTAGAAATAGATGTTTGGCTACTGTGGAATCTTTATGTTACTCTCCATAGAGATTTGCATTGATATTTGAAATGATCAAGCTAATGAACTGAACCAAAAGTTCAAATAGACTCTGGAATAAGTGCTGGTGACTAAATTGTCCAAATGTGCAAGGAGATGATATGACTCTGTCTACCAATGTATATTACTATGCACCTGTAACATGTTTTGTTGATAGACTTATTCAACACTCATTCTGAACACTGCATATTCCTTGGTCTTTCTGTCCCAGAGAAGCCTTAAAACCAAAATGTTTATTATCCAGTCTTTCTGTAGCTAGGTTAGATATTTAAATCTATTCTCAGTCATGATGTATGAACTTTAAACTCTTGTAAAGAAATTTTTGTCTGCTTGGTGTCCTTTCTTCTTTATGTACACGAGGTCAAACATACAGACCTCCACATTGATATTCACTGGTCATCTCAGGTGGTAATTATAGAAGTCATACGTAAAGAATCCTAGAATAAAGAAGTTAGAATGATGGTTCTTTGATAGCATTATTGTTTGACTCTTATTACTTATTTAGCAAACTAAATCAGGTTCTTTGCAAGGTCCAATTTTAACTTAGGTGAGAGTTTTATTTGCATGAATTAATTGAATCCTTCCAATTACCATTACTTGGTATTAATTGTCTTTCTCATTTCATAAAGAAATTTAGGCATGGATAGTTATATCATGGTATCAAAGCCATACTTCTACTATATAGAAGGTCAAGGATGTGACCCCATATAGACCCATTCCAGAGCCTCCAGTGTAATCATTATATCCTGTATTTCATGATAAACTGAAAATTCAGGAGGAACAGAGGAACCAGGACAGATGTAGAGATCTAGATAAGTCTGTGAGATAAAACAGAACACATTTAATTTAATAAATTTCATGAACCTTATTGAAATTTTCTACTTGCTTTTGGTGTTTGACATCCTTGCAATTATGCTTAATCCATGAGATACATTTTCTCCATCTGCAAAATAGATACTATCCAATATATTGACTTAGATTACATATATATGGTGGCCCACATAGTGGAATCTCAATATCAACAAAATTCAATTTAATTTCAAATGATATTGAATATTTCATAGTAGACCAGAAAGCAAGTGATTTTTAAGCATTAAACCTTTTCTAGTCTCTCAGTTGCTGGAATCACAATTCTGGCATCATTTTTGGGTGACTATTGGCCATGTTAGGATTCTTTGAATCCCTGACTTATTTTGTAGAATTAGCTTTTAATGGAAGGTATATTTCCTGAGACTTGATTTGTGCTTTGCAACCCAAACATCCCCATGAGTGCCATCCTACAAAAACAAATCTGATTTTTTCACTTGTTTCCATGTCAATTTAGACCATGATAAAATTATTTAAGTTGTGTTAAGATAGAGATACAACCAGAAATAGAAATACCTTAGATCATTTATAATCTCCAGCATGACAAACTTTGAAGAATCCTTTGGTTCTTTTGTGTGGGTTGAGAGCAATAAATAATCAGATAATTTCAGATAATTTCTGATTAGTGCATGTGTTTGTTTTTTTTTTTTTTGAGTGATAGTATGCCATTTTAAAATCTCTTTAACATGTTTGTAGAACTAGACTGATTTGCCATTTTATGACACTCATAAACTAAGACAATTTTGGATTTTTGAACAAAGTCTGACAGGAGTTCCGTATTATTTACCTATCTCCAAGTTATTTCTAACAGAACTTTTATATCAAAGAATGCGAACACCATCAAGAAACCATTAACAGACAATGAGTCTCCTCTTGACTTTCTGTGCTAATTCAGAACAACATCAAATCAACTATAATCTTAAGTAGAAGTTGTGTAAGTTATGATTCCTTAACTTAAGTAGTTCATAATTGCTTGTGATGATCTTGAAAGCAAAATGTAATATAAAAATACTGAGCAAACCATCCTTAATTTAAAGTAAAATATTCAATACAGTCATTCAGTAATATCATGTTATGACTCCTAATGGCTCATATAATTCTTAGTAATATGTTTACCACATAACAGCGAAGCCATAAAAGCAGCAGTCCCTTGTAAAAGGTATTTTCCAAGGGAATCAGCAATAAAGGATACCATTTAACAAGCAGATGTTCAAAGCTCTAAAATCTATAATGTTAAAAAACCCAATGGCTAAGCTTGATTTGCAACTGGAATACATCTTACACCTGGTTGCCTTGTCCCTATTCCCTATAGGACTATCTTACAAACATTTTCCACATGGAAAGAATTTAAGGCAGCATGTTGCTTTATGAATCTCAATTACTTATGATTATGTTATTAAAGTGTCCAAGATTATTACTCAAATGCTACGAATATTACAGTAAGTTTATATACAAAGCTCAGTTATTTTTAGGGCTGCCCTGTGTTAAGAAATATTTCTTAGGTAGCAGACATCTAGAGATTAGCAATTGATGTTTTTTTCTCCTATGAAGTTTTATGTGGAAGTTATTTTTAAACTGTAGATATAGAATGATAAAAAAAAAACCCACACATTTTATTCAGGAACTAATGCAATTGGGGAACAGAGGCTTCAGTAGAGAAATGGGCTCAATTTGAAATAGAACAAAGCCAGTGGGGATTCAGCAAAGGAGCAGGGTGGTAGTCAATGGATGGAGAATTACTAAAAGGACACATCAAGGGCTTGGGATGTGGCTCAGTGGTAAAGTGCTTACCTTGCATGCATGGGGCACTGGTTTCAATCCTTAGCACCATATAAATAAAGGTATTGTGTCCATGTACAACTAAAAATAAAAAATTTTTAAAAAAGGACACATAAAAAAGTAATGAAGGACAGACTATCTAGAGAGTCTTGACAAAATTCTTGCTAAAGGCAGACAAGTGTGATCAGATGAGAATAGGCTATCCCTGTTGTAGCCAGTAGATTGGGTATAATGGCTAATTACCCATTTCAACTCATTTCTCTCTTTTACAGTCTCTGAAATCCTTCTGCAGAAATTCCAGAGATCTGTCTGTGCCAGATGTTTCCACATTTATTGAGAATGCTGTTTTTTGAAGTTAGCCTTATTTTCAGGGATTTTGCGGTGTTGACTTAAACTACATTGACACCAAAAGTCCTGATTTCTTCAAGTGTACAATGCAAATCATGTAACTAGTGGAAGAGGATTTACAGAACGATTAAATCAGACAATCCATTGAAATATCTGATACTTAATAGGATGTTTTATCTTAGCCAGTTTTCAATCAACATAAGGATATTTAAATATTAGAGAATAATTTATTGTAAATATAGGTAGATGAGTTACTATATGAAATGGTTATTTCCCCTGATTTCCCTATATATTTAAAAGTGTAATTAAAGGGAAAATAAATTTGAGGAATCAGGAGGAAGGCACAGCATTAGTACTTGGTTGTCAATTAGCAAATTATAATAGATTGAAAAGGAAGTAGCATGAGGACAATGTCACTGGACCAAAACCCGGTACCACAGGTAGATTCAGTACATACTTGCTTTAACTTTACTTGATTTGGATATGAAATTCACTATGCTTTCAAGGAGTTTGACATCAAATCAGGGAAAGATTTAAAAAGACACTGTCGATGCTATCAATTAAGTACAGTGATAGAAAACCATGCAATATTGGAACATCATGATTTTCTGTGGAAGACTTACATAAAAATCAAATAAATGTTTAAAATGTTGAATGAGAAGAGATAACAACTAAGCTAAATTTTAAGGCATGGGCATACCAATCAGGCTTCTGATGCAAAGAATGTAATCCTGCCTAGATCATTCAGAAAAAAAAAAAAAAAAAAAAAAGCTATTTAATGGACCACTAAGTGACATTCAATCATTAGGTTTGCTGATGAAATAAACTCTAGTATCAGTTTCCAGGAAAAAAACCACTTAGAAACAAAACAAAACAAACAAAACCTGTAGAACTGGGCTGCTAATGCAGTTACTACACTGATCTACAGTTACTACAATGCCCAGACCCCACAGATCGTACCAGTGTTGGCCCCAAGAAGTGTGCCAGTGAGCCTGCTCCTCCTTTGCCTGGTAAGCAGTAGAGCCTGAGGAGGTTAAGCAGTCAGGTTAGAGGGAGAGTGCAAGTCCCAACATGCCTGCCATTCCTCTCTGCTTCTTCCATATGGACACAACCTCCCAGCATGACCCTGTGCCCTACAGACCTGAGTAGCCCAGGCCCAATCCCTGGATGGTCCTCAATAGGGGATTGCAGGCAACTCATCCTACCAGGGTACCTCCTCAGGGAAATCCCTTGAAACTATGGGCTGGAAGTGGGGCACTAGAATGATAACCACCTGCTTTCAATACTGTGTTGCTGCATGCTGTGCTTCTGCAGGATGGTCTTTGGAAGAAGAGTGGCTCCAGTGGAAGGAAGATACAGACATTCCAGGTTCCAAAACAAAGTGGGTCCACTGAAGATGCAGAGGTGAGACAGATAAACCAATGGACTTCCAGAGGACTCCAAGCTTTGAGCATCCTGGTATCATAGAGTAGGCATTGGTCAAACAGCTTCAGGAATGAGGTGTACCCACTGGCTCAGGCTTCCCCACAGATATTCCAGCCAGAGTGCATCTGGATCCACCAGGATTCTTTTCTTCCCCAACCTGCCAGAGACACAAGAGATTCTTTTCCCTGGGACTTTTCCCCCTGCACTACTCCTCTCTGTCCTTCTTCCTATGCTTCTGAGATAGCAGAGATTGTTCTTAATAAACTTCTGTTTCTCACAAATTATATAATAAAATTGATGTTCCAAAGATTGTGTTTTTTTAAAGGGCAGGTTTAAAACTAAAAAAAAGAATTAGAAAAAAATTCCCCCCAAAACTAAGATAGTGGGAGGGATTAGTGCAAGGGCAAGAACTCAGCATCCACCTCATCTAAGCCTGGACCACCGTACCTCCCTCTCCTGTTCAGTAAAGATAGAGACTTGCATGCCTGGAGCCAACATATGGGAACTCACTGCATTGAACCGCTGTATATGGGGACTCACCTGCCTTGAGCCAATTTAGATAGGGACTCACTCCCCTAGACCTAGTGTAGACACAGACTCACTCCCCTTGAGCCAATGTAGATTTGATTCCATTGGAGCCAATTGCTTTGGCCAGAAAGGATTCTTTTCCCAATCTTCAGACCCCTCCCTAAGATCTGTGGAGAGGGTGGGTGGCAGCTGTTTGAGAAGACATATCTGGAAAAGCAATAGTGACTTCTGAGTCTCCATAATCATAATCATAATCATCTCCATAATCCCATGTGCAGGGAAGGGAGAGATGGGACAGTGGGCGGGGGCGGGGGGGCGCAGGCTGCTTGCAGCAGTGCCTGGGTGCTTCACTACATGCTCTGCAGCCTTCATACCCCAAATCTCCTCCTGATCACTGCTAAAGGTCATGGTGTAAGCACATGGGCTTTTGGAACTGGAGCTGTTAAACCATCTTAGGGTTGCTATTTACATAAAAGCCAAGTGCATTCATGTGGAATTGCTCTTATCTTTGGGTTCTAGGGACACTGAGTTTTGAAAAGTGAAGGGCACACAAATAAAATACAAAATAGGGCTAGGGATGTGGCTCAGTGGTTGAGAGCCCCTGAGTTCATTCCCAGGTACTCCACTCTCAAAAAAAGAAACCCTCAGGTCAATTGGGGAGGAGTTGGTGCAAGTCCACAACTCAGAGGAGTTTATGGTAGTGTACCAGAAACCCAGAAAGTGACAACCATTTTCACAGACCCTGAAGAGAAGCAGGCCCCAGTGTACTCAGTGAGAGCAAGATCATGGCTCTGAGAGCCACCATGGGTAGGGTGCTCAGGAAGCCCAGTGTAAGTGAATCTAAAGACTGACCAACAGAGTTTGCTCAAAGCAAACAATAGAAGAAAGTTTGTAGTTGTTGCTTTTGTTGTTTTTAATAAATAAAGCTTCAGGGATTTTTGAAATGGTCTAGCATTAATGTCATCATGGATCCAAAATAAGAAGACAGAGTATGACACAGAAAAAAATGAAGGCTTAGTTTTCCAAATATGGTGGAAGACATGAATCTACAGACTTAAGCAGCTTAGCAAACCTTGGTCAAGGAATCCCAAAGAAATCCATGCCTAGACAAATCAAGTTTTTGCCAGTGTGCCACTGGCAAAAGAAGGTCTGGTGCACCCAGACCTGAAGCTGGAGAATGTCATGGTGGGTGCCAGGGCCACATCAGAAATCTAAGTCTTCATTTATATTATAATAAAATTAATTTTTCTTACTCTGGCACCCCTTTTCTCCCTAGTTAATTCACTTGTGAATTCAAGGCTTGTACGTTTACTAGATTTACATGAGAGGCAAGGGAGGTAAGGAATTGTCATTTTAGCTTTCTAGCTTCTGCAATTCAAAAGGCATACTAGAAAGAGGTGGCTAGAGAAGTTAAACTATCCTGCAACCAGTATGGATTATTCATGAGATATTGGAAGAAGGAAATAGCAGGATTAAGAAACACCTAATAGAGGTATTGAAATATTGATAGCATGGAATATCTAAAAAATACAAGCATTGATATTTTGACATTAAGCACAACAGGGGAGATATAAACTACAAAATTGGAATAGGTGGAGAGAGGGTTCAATATAGAGAGTAAGTATTTAAACCAAAGTGTTTTGTGCCATAGATAGTGAAAATGTACTTCTTAAGAATAGATAGCCTATGGAAGGCACTATGTATTCTGTGCTCCTGGGTACAAATGTTTAGGATTGGAAAAAAAATTACTCCTTCTTATTTAATCCATTTCACATACTATTTCCTTAATGATATTTTCTACTTGTAACTGATAAAATAGAGTGTAAGTTATTAAACCTAAATGAGGATTCTAAGAAAAAGCTAACTTTAGAGTTTACATGTACTTATGAATTTCTGCTTTCATTGCATACTTAATCTCTGAGATTATAAACTTTATGTGGTCTTATTGAAGCACAATGTGTGTGTGTGTGTGTATATATATATTTCCCAATATTTTTAGAAGACATCATCAGTTGAGTTTTCAGACTATATTTTTAGAAATATGAGAAAATTGTAAATGTACTTAAGTAACAGAGACCATAAAAATGAACACAAGGTTTTGAAAAGGAACCAAATTGAGCTTTGAAAGTGTTCTAATTAAAATACAGCATCTCACTTCCTGCTAGGAAGTGGCAGGTGAAGGCAGACTGTTGCTCCCACTGCAAACTCAAAAATATAAATATTTCACAAAAACAATATTTTGAAAACATCAGGAACCTGGAGAAGCCACAAAAGACTATGTGAATTGAAATTTTAGACAGGAAAGAGACATTCTGAGAGTAGTAAATGTGGAATGTCTGTTTTCTTTCCTGAGAGCTGTATTGATGCTGAGTTCAAGCTCAAGATTGATCTTGGTGGCCTCTGTTCATCTTGCCACCTGGTATTCACACCTTTTTACAATTACCTCCTCCGGGTATAGGTTGAAACTACTGACTTTGTTCCATAAAACAGAAGATGTTAGGTGGTTCATGCGATTAGGACTTAAAAAGAATTTCTTCTGCTTTAGGATCTTTCTTGCTCATCTTTCAGGAGACCAGTTTCTGTGTCTTCAATCAGTCTCCCGGAAGGACTCATCAGTTGAGGGGACAGGCTGGTAAAACACCAGGTGAGTAAGATTGGAAGTGGATCTCTTACCATTCAGTTCTTTACATGGGACCACTGCCATAACTGAGTTAAAGTTTGGCGCAAAATCATGAGAAAACCTAAGTCAGAGGCACCCAACTCAGCCATGCTCAAATTTCTGACTCACACAACTATGAGATAATCAATTATTATTTATCAAACTGCTAAATTCTAGAATAATTTATTATGCTGCAACAGATAATTACTTTAGTGGTCAATTTATCAAGAGCACAATAATCCTGAAGATACATGCAGTTTAAAACAGAGTCTCAAAATAAATGAAGGAAACATGATGAAATTAAAATGGAAAACAGACAAAGTCACAATTATAATCTGAGATTTCAACACCTCGCATTCATTTGTTGACAGAATGACTGTTTAGAAAAATAGTAATGATACTCGAGACTTGAGCAACACTACTAAACAAATTTGACATAACTGACATTTATAGAGCAAGTCACTCTGAAACAGAATGCTTGTCTTTCTATAAAGTAAGCATGGAAAACTTAGACTATATTCTTTCCAATAAAACACATTTTAAAAAAGCATACAAAACCTTTTATTTCCCCCAAATCTATGAAATTTAGGTATCAATGACAGAATGGGAAAAAAATTAAGTATTTAGAAACTACAAAGCTTACTTCTAACTAACTCATGGGTAGTAGAAAACTTAAAATAAAAATTAAGAAGTGTTTTGAAATAAGTGCGTGGAGAGCAGTGACAGTGACTGGGAGATCAGTGTCTGAGATCGGGGGTCTCTGATGACTTCATTTCTGTGGCATACTTGGTGACTGGGAAAGTTTCTGTGCAAAGGCATAGGGTACCTGGTTGCTATGGAGATGTCTTCCATGCTAGAGTCTTATCAGCTTTGACCTTATTTCAGACACAGCAGCTCCTGGGAATGAGGGAACTTCCTTGCTAAGAGAACCACAATGTTTCACCAGTTCCGCTGCTCTGGAATCTGCCCACAAATTAGTAACTTTAAAAAATGGACTTTCTTGAGAGCTGCACAAAGCTCCTAACATTGCACATTGCAGCTATAGAATGTAACTGAGGAAATAGTTGCATATTACTGCTAACTCTGTAACTTTCCTGAATACAAAGAATAATGCTTGCATAGTCTTTAATATGATTTAGAGACATATATAATAAAAATTGCTGGTGTAATTCTTTAGACCTGCTTCTCCGTTAGTGAGAAGCACTCCACCAAATCCCAGCTGTTTTATCTTCAAGGTCTACATATGTGACTCATATTTCTTCCAATCTCCTATCACCGGAACCTTCTAGTTTGGCCGAATTGGTCATGGCAAAGTGAAGATGGTCACAGCAAAGTGAAAAAAGAATAAGTGAAAATTTATACAATGGAATGAAAACATTTCTTAGAAATTTACAGCATTAAATGCCTACTTTAGAAAACAAGAAAAGTTGGAAACCAATGATTTGAATTTTATGTATCAGAAATCTAAAAGACAAGTAAGAAATTATTCTTTATGTAAACAGAAAGAAGAAAAGTTATAAAAACTTCTTATAAAAAGGAAGTTATGAGAACAGAATTCACAAACTGTAACAAAATATGGGCAGAACATTCCTACCAATTGTATGATGCAGCAATTTCCCAGCACTTTGACAGCTTCTTCAAGACAAATTTTAAAACATCCAGTAGATCTTTCCACATTCTACTGCTGATCTTCTTCAGATGAGGTTTCTTAATGTTTGCATGTGATGTGTCCCCTAAAAGCTCATGTGTGAGATAATGTGAGAGGGTTCAGAGTGGAAATGATTGGGTCGCAAAAGCCTTAACCTAATCAGCGAACTAATCCCTGATGGGATTTAACTGAGTGGTTACTGGAGGTAGGTAGGTTGTAGCTGGAGGAGGTGGGCATTTGGGGGTACATATTTTGTGTCTGGTGAGCAGAGTCTCTTTCTCACTGCTTCTTTGTGATCATGTGTGCTGCTTCCTTCCATGACACCCTTCTGCTGTGATGTCCAGCCTCACTTTGAGGCTTAAGGAATGGAGCCTGCTGCCTATGGGCTGAGGCCTCTGAAACTGTGAGCCCCCAAATAAACTTCCTGTCCTCTACAATTGTTCTGGTCAGATCTTTTAATCACAGCAGTGAAAAAGCTGACTAAAACAATGTTCAATTACAATAATAATTTTAGGATGACTAAATAATCCGAGTAAAAAATATTGTACCTATTTTTAAATGAAATGAAACAGGAAATAATTTTTTATGGAATTTAGAATCATAATGGAAAAAAAATAACATACCTCAGACTCGCAATAATGAAAGCACTCCGTTTGCACACTTGTGGGATATCTTTAAAGTAATATCAAAAAATAATGTATAGGCCAAAGATGAGGTTAAAAGAGCCAAAAATTACTGAATAAATGCTAAGAACATAAAAGAAAGGAAAGATGAAAGAAATTAATACATCATAAGATGTAACAACTAGTATCATATTTGCCAAAATTATACTTAAATGGAAAAGAAAATAAAATGGATCAATTTCTGGCAGTGTTCATCAAGGGGAAATAAGCAATAGTACAAATAAAAGCCATGAGGAATGAAAAAAGAACATAATGCCAGATGCTGCAGAGAAAATATGATAAGACGACATTATTAACTTCATGTCACTGTAATTCCATTACCAAAATTAACTGCAGAAGAAATATGAAACCTGAAGGAGATAACTATTATTTTAATGGAATCTGTAGTTTAAAGATCTTCTCACAAGTGAAAAGCCAAAACAGATTTAGCAATGGATTCTACAACCATTTAAAGAATAAATAAATTTTGTCATGCATATTGTCAAGAGGAGAGTGAACAATCTTCAGCTGATTTGGTAAGGTTAGCATAACACGAATGCCAAAAATCAGTCAGAAATATTGAGATAAAGACACTAAAATAATGCATAATTATAAACACAAATACAAAAGTCAATGCAAAATATTAGCATCCAAACACAGAATTTGATTGCAAAAATTATAATATGTCAAGCCCAAATTAGATTTAATTGAATGAAACATTTATTATTGGAATATTAGAAAAGAAATAAAACTGTCACTACTTTTATATGGTATAATAATGTAGTTAGAAATCCAGATAAATGGATTAATTCATTTAGCAAAGGTTTGGACAAATAAATCAGCATACAAGTTCAGCTACATTTCTATCAATCAAAAAAAATAGAGATGATTTTTTTTAAAGTCAACATTTTTTTATAGCAACAAAAGTTTTTTTAGTACTGGGAGTTTTATCTAACAATATATTTTTGTGTTTAAAAATTCTAGGAAAACATTGAAAAAGCAACAAATACATGTGTTTTTTTAAATATCAAGGAAAAATACAAGAGAAAAATGAACAATCAAGTAGTTTGCTGAGAAGAATTCTCAATTTCACCATTAATTAGGGAATTGGAAATTAAAACCATTAACCATTTGGATGTGATATTTGCAGAAATTAAAAAGGTGACATGATTATAAAGATAGGCATGAAGAAACCCTCATTGTTTCCTGTAGTTTTATAAATTCATACAAATATCATGGAAAATGGTCTGTATTAACAAAATTAAAAGAGTTTAACATTATAAATCAGTAGTTAAGTTCTAGTCCCAAAGAAATTCTTGCAACTATCAGAAGATATAGATGTTTACAGTTTATGGTGTGACAGGTATAAAAAAAATGTTAAGACTAGAAGTGATTCCAGTTTATTAATCCAGTTATGAATAAATTGTGATGTGTTCATCAATGGAATAATAACAGTAGAGAATATAAATCACAGTGAAATCATAAACATAGTTGAACTGTAGAAGCATAATTTACCATTGGAAAAAAATATATATCAATAAGAATTAATTATGATATGAATATTTCTTTGATAAACAAAATATAACATCAATTTTTATTTGGGAATTTTATTTGCTTTCTGAATTTCACATGTGTAAATAGTCTCTTTGACTTAGCAATTAATTGGAAAAATTTAAGATAGCTTTAGTCTATTTTGATGAGCATATATTGATATTTAGTCCTCTTAATTTATCTTCTTAATTATTTACCAGGAGGAGGAAAATTGCAGAGAAACTGGGATGTCCATCATAATTCACTAATTAAAACTAGGGCTGAGAAGACAGTAAGCTTTTCTGACCCCAAGTTAAATACTCCATTATTATATTATGGTGATATAAATGATTTTATTAGAAAAATTGTAATTTTATTGATTTGAACTGCTTTTTATATCTGTACCCTGTAAAAACATATGATTTTAGTTGAAACTGGGGTGAATTTTCTAGATATTCCATTTATTCTCAGATAATCAATAGTTGTGATTGAAAATCAGCCTTGGAGAAGTACCTTTGTTTTGTACTGTTGTTAGTTAATGTGATATTTTAAAACTGAAAATATAAATGTTCATTGTTCATTAAAATGTATCTTTGGAAGTTTTTATTTGAAATTCTTACAACTTTCTTATATATTTTCAAAATATATTATGACTTATCATTTTAATATTTTGATTTTCCTTTTCTTTTTATGTCTTTTCAATTTTAGGCAATTACCATATCTTTTCCAAATATTTATTTTTAAGCATGCAGTGTTGTTTCATCCAACAAATTTTTATTAAAAGTTAAGTGTCTTTTTTAAACTTATTCAATTTTTTTTTACTAAGATAATGAGGTAATGATATTTTTGATGCCACCTCATATGTATTTTTATTCTTGACTGAATCATTTAGTCCTCCAGTATCACGAGGCAGCCACTACCTCCCCAGTGTAATTTTTCCTGCTCAGAAGGGAATAAGCCACCTGAGAAAATTAAAGTCTGAAATAATTACTGGAGAAATAAGAAACAAAGTCAGAATTCAGTTTTAAGGAAGCACCTGATAGATTCTTTCAATCTTGGTAGAAGCTAGAACAGATCAGTTTAAAAAAAAAAAGTCTCTGATTCTTTATTTAAGGGAGAACATCAAAGGCAGGGATAAGATTTCAGCGGGTAGAGTGTTGCTTCATGGTGCTTTGCCCTCAACAGGTTGATTGGCATCTTGACAAGCCACACCCATCTCTGAGAAGCTGTGTTGCGACATGCCTGCAGCAGGTCATCCCATCTCTGGTGCTGTCCAGGACCTTTAGCAGAGCTGGGTGTGCTTTCGCATGTATTTGGGCTATCTCACCAGCAGGAGTGCTGCTATGAGTTCCCAGTAGCAGACTTTCCCACTCAATGACTGATCTGGTCCATACAGAGTTCACAGATGGCTCTCAACACTCCTTGATTTTATTTTTGTTTACAGTTTCCTGAAATGTTTGGAATAACTTAAAGATATTTTATTCATAACAGTCAAGAATCAATTTGTTAAACAATTTGCACATTCAATCTCAATTTTCATTTTTTACAAACTCTGACCGAGAGACCTTTTTCTCTATTTCATACTATCTTTATCTTGAAATTCCTTTGTTCTCCATCACTGCATTCCTTTTGCTGTGGCTCATATCCTGCCTGAGTCTCTTTCAGAATTCAATTACCTCCATTCCTTTTTCTCTCATCTTCCTCCAATCATCCCTTAGATTTTCAGACTTTTGATTTGTTCATACCCTTCCCAAACCCTTGACTCTCTCCCTTCTTTCCATTTGTCATGTTTAATTTTCACCTTCTTTCAAAACCAATTCAAATAATAGCTTCTCCATAAATTCTAATGGGTGGAAAGTACATGAGCTATAAAGTGATGCAAAACCATTTTAGAGTTCCTCCATCTTGTATTAGCTGTGTAGATTTGACTTTTTTTAAAAAAAAAATCATTAATAAGACTAAGTTCTATCTCTAATACAAAATGTTTATAACTTTAAAAAGAAAATGCACATTTAGCTCATATTTGGAATAGCATAGACATGCCACACCCACATATATGTGTATGTGTATATATTTGGAAAGTTTTATTTGTAATTCTTACAATGTTTTTATATATGCTTTGAAAAGATTTTATGATGATTTTAATATTTTTCAACTTTCTTTTCTGCTCAGTTCTTTCTCCTGAAGAGACTCATAGGAAACAACTAATATCACTTTTTTACTTCATATCACAGATGATATTTTATTTTAATGAATATTTATATTTCATTTACATAACTAAATTGAATATAGTATGATGTCTGTCATATTTAAGCAATATCCCAAACAGTGCCCTGCACATAATAGGCTTTTAATAAATGTACTGATTGCAAGTATATTCATTTATACCATGGTTATTACAGAATATTGTTGTTCAAAATGTAAAATTAGCTAGCATTTATTTACTATAAATATATTTGTACTTAAGTTTATTCATGATATAAAATATTATGTTAGCAAACAATTGTAATAGTAGCCACAATGATTAGGGAGATATAGATTACATATGCCAAAGAGCTGTTGGAATAACACTACTAATTTCTAAAAATGACATTAATATAAGCTTACTTAGAATTATATCTGTAGTTATGAACAGGTTTATTGTTTTATAAAGGTCATCTAAACACAAAATAATTTGTATATACAATAATTTAAGAGCAAAAACATCACATAAATTTATTGATGGGGAAAGGTCAAAGCTATCTGTTAAATTGATGTTATGCTTCTTCATAGAGCTCTGATGTTTTTGCTAATGTTAAACTTGAATATAACTGGGAGAGAGACACTTTGAGCTGCAGTTTTTCATGCTTGAATTTTTCCTAATACTCCCTCCGTTTTCAGAGCTCAGACTGGCGGTATAGCATGCCCACACCCGCTATCTTCCTAGATTCTTGGATGTGGTTTTATTGCTAGAGGTCATGAAAAGATGAACGAGGGCCTTCTTGACTTGCACTATTTCTGACTAGCAAATATGTCCATATTTTTGGAAACATTCATATCTATTGATATGAGTCAATGTGACACTGTTCTATATATCCCAAGTTAAACTGAGAGTCAATAATCATGGAGCAGAAGTTCTTAAGGAGTGTGATTTTTGTTCCCATTTCTCCAATATGATCCCATTTTTTTTAAGGCATGTACACCATTCAAGGACTAAAGTTGCACAAAATAGGTTAACTTACCCTTGAGATGTTTCTATTTATGTACACTTAAATACTACAGTCAAATACTCATTTACATTCCTTTATCTTGCTTTAAACAATGAAGTTCTAGAAGCAGTTTATGTTTGAATATTACTCAAAATCACTCTCCAATACACTGAAATATTTCAGGATTTGTGTTTAAATTGAAAATATATAGTTGAACTTATAAGACATATTTTATGCTATACAGGCTTGTATAGAAAATCCTAAGTGTTTTTGGAGCAATCCTAAGGGTTTTTTGAGCAATTTCCAAGTACTAGTTTTTCCTAGGGTGAAGTTTTGTTGTTGTGGGTACTTGGAATAGTCAAAAGTTCCTGTCTTTACAGATTCACATTTTAAACATGAAGAGAAATTTAGCAATAACATAAATGTATTAAATAAGAAGTATTCCCCATGAATAGCCACAAACTCCAGTCCTTATGGGATTTTATTCTAAGGATGAAGAGATAGGTAATAATCAATAGCATAAAGTTATTGAAAATATAGTATATTAGGAGGCCTTGTATGCTTTGGAAAAACAAAATAAGAGTCAGACCAAGGAAAGCAGAAGTTCTGGGTGTGGAGGGGGCAGTGAAATTTTTGATCAAATGGGAAGAGTAGGATTTAGTGAGATCATGTTGCCTGAGCAAATTCCTGAAGACCACCAAGGAGGCAGCTGTATGGACGTTTATGAGAAGAGCATCCAGGTAAGGGGAATAGGCATTGCACAGAGACTATTATAACAGAAGTTCTGGTGTATGCTGAGAACAACAATAATGAAATGAGTCAAGAGAAGATTGAACAAGATAAGGAGTATCAATAGATGAAATATTTAAAGAGCCAATGGTGTAAGGTCTTGCAGAACATCATAGAAACTTTGTAACTTAGTAAGCAAAAGAGTTATTGCAGAGCTCTGATCAGATAATGACTTTATGACCCGATTTTGACTTTAAAAGTCTTTGGCTGCAGCTGGGCTTGGTGGTGCATGTGTTTAATTCCAGCAACCTGGGAGGCTGAGACAGGAGGATCACACGTTTGAGGCCAGCCTCAGCAATTTAGCAAGGTTCTAAGGAACTTAGCAAGACCCTACCAAAAATAAATAAATAAAAAGGCTAGGGATGTGGATAAGTAGTAAAGTGTCCCTGGGTTCAATCCCCAATATACCACTGCCCCCCCAAAAAAAAAAATAAAAAATTCTGGATTCAGTGTTGCAAGATGACCCATGCTGTTGAGTGTATAGATAATGAGAACAATTATAAGAGAGATGTACTAATTCAGGCAAAAAAAAAAAAAGTAATGGAGACAGGGACTAAGCTGTAGAAAACTTTATATGAAACAAATTTAGTAGGTCAGAGATAAGGAGTTCTGTAGATGACATGTTAAGTTTGTGATGACTTTATAACTTTCAAAAGAGATACTGCAAGGTGGTTGTAAGTAAAAGTCTAAGGTGGGTTGGAGCTGTTGGAGCATCATTAATAAAAGATAGCAGTTAAAGTCATGTGAGTGGATAGGATGTTGAAGCCCTGGTATTCTAACATTAAGAGATCAGGGACGGCTGGGGATGTAGCTCTGTGGTACACTAGTTGACTAGCATGTAAAAGTACTAAAATATACCCCAAAGTGTATGTACAGCAACAAAGAGACTAGCAATGATCTGTGGAGAGAACTTTATGGTGAGGTGGATGAGAAGCCACAAGCACTTAGTGTCACAGAAGCAACGTATACTGAAAAGAAGGTATACTGAAAAGATGGAGGTTGTCAACTCTATCAAACTCTGATGATCTACCGGACACAGTTTATCCTTCAAACACTGACAATGACAAGAGAGCTGACAAGAACACTTTTGATGACATGAACAGAGCAAAAGCCTGATTGAAGTGGGTTTAAGAGAGAAAAAGAAAGATTAGGGAGAGTAAGTTTAGGTGCATTTTCAAGAACTTTTTTTGTTTGGTTTGATTTTGTTTGTTTGTTTGTTTGCCAACAAGACGGGGAGGGGAAAAAAATTGGTTCAAGAGAAAAAAAAGTGGTAGAAATAATAGCATGTTTGTGGATCCAGGTTGTGGAAAATAAACAATGATGTATGAGTGATAAAAAAATTGCTGAAGCAATGATTTGTTATGTGTAAGATAGGATGTTAGACATGGATTTCAATAGATAATATGTTCCTGGTGAAATAAGATATGAATGAAGAATACAGACATAACAGCAAGTAGATATAGAATTGGGAGTTTGTTGAAGTTCTCTTCTGGATGCTTAAGTTTTCATGGTAAAATAGGAAATACGATTCTTTATTGAAAAAAAATGGAGAATAGGTTTTAAATGTTGGAGCAAATAGGAAAAGATGTGAATAGATGCCTAAGAGAGTGGGAACGTTTGTGCTTTAAGTAAATATAATATGATGCTATCCATTAAGAGAAAATTGTCATATCATGATCATGAAGTCAAAATGAGGAGAGTAAGTCAAGTTATGTTTTCCTTCAAACACATTCCGGCACAGCAGATGTGTGGAAAATTGGGATGTAGTTTTGAGGTTTTGCAGAGAAAATATAAATGAATAAACAGAAGATTGCAGTCATTGAAGGTGAGTGCAAATGATAAATATTGGTCATGAATTAGGACTAAGAACAATTTTAGGGGAGGAAAAGTTTATTTGGGGACTCACAGCTTCAGAGGTCTCAGTTCATAGGTAGCAGGCTTCATTCTTCAGGGCTTGAAGTGAGGCAGGACATCATGGCAGAAGATTATGGTAAAGGGAACCAGCTCACAGGATCATCAGGAAGTAAAAAGTGGTCTCCACTTACCAAATACAAATGTATACCCAAAGCCACGCCCCAATTCCCACTGCCTTCAGCCACACCCCACCACTTCAATGACCACTCAGTTGATCCCTATTAGGGGATTCATTTACTGATTGGGTTAAGACTCTCATAACCCAAGCATTTCTTCTCTGAACCTTCTTACATTTTCTCACATGGAGCTTTTGGGGGATACCTCACATCCAAATTATATCAGGGTGAATGAAAAGAAATGGTCTGGAAGTGACAAAGTATAAGCCCTTGAGAAGAGAGCAGAGGAAGCAGTCTTCAGGGAAGAAACATGTTCTTATTAGAGTTGGAAGGCAAAAGAAACGCAGGTCAGATTTAGAAAAGAAGTTATTTTGCTGTTCATGGAATATGAATTCTTTACAGCCTAGCAGTCATTTTCAGCAGTTGGGAATCACCATGGAAAAGTGATTCAGAGCCCAGAAGATGAGAGACTTGGATGTAATAGCTCTTTTAGGGAGTTATATTAAGAGACATGAAAGGTATAACAAATTTAGTCCCAGTCGACACAAGGCAGATGGGGGATGGCCATGATGTGACTGTTGAGTGGTAAGATGAATGGAAGCCTGAGGCTCCCCATTGATTCTGCTGGTGAAGATGAGGAAGGAAGGAGGAACGTCTCTTGGTCCTGGGACTTGGGACCTTCTCATGGTCTTTCTCAGGGGAAAGGTAGCCTTACATTGTGAACTCCCCCTCAACTTCTATTGATGGAGTTGAAGGTACAAGGGAACCAAGTACTTTACTCATTTGCCCTCCCTCCTTTGCTCTCAACTAGTTACTGTCTTTACGGTCAACTCAGTCTCACACTGCTCTCACAGGAGTAATGTGTCTGTGGTCAGGTTGATATTGAGCTGATTCTTGAAAAGATACGGTCCAAGCCCTCATCCTTCAGGGGGATTTTGTAGCCATCTCCTGATTGCACTGCTCACTACTCAGTTTGACCAACTCTTCAAAATACTCCCTTGCATATCTTTTTTTTTAATTTGTTGAAACTTGTTCATGGGCAACACAAGTTCTGTTCTGGAGAATATTCAATGTACTGACGGAAAGAATGTGAATTCTGCAGCTATTGGATGAAATGTTTCTGTAAGTATCAATTAGGTCCATTTGGTTTATAGAATAGTCCAACTCTCCTGTTTCTTTGGAAGATCTTTTACAAATCTATCTATCTATCTCTCTCTCTCTCTCTCTCTCTCTCTCTCTCAAATATCTTTACTGGCTTTGCATTTTCTGTGATAAAGAAGTCCTTAGTAAGTTACATAGTCCCCCATCCCTCCATTTTAGTGTCATCTTCAAGCAAGATCTAAGCATATCTCATGAGTCTATTTATGAATAACTGCTTTCTCTTAAAAAAAGTTCCACAACTCCCTGCACTTGGCCATGCTTTTATTCTGACAAGAATGTTCTCAGATTCTCAATACCTTCAATATTTTTGCCCATATGGCAAGACCCAGGATAAATATCATCTCCTCCAAGAAGTCCTCCTTCATAATTTTCATTTCTGACTCCTGTGGTCTTCTGTGTAGGGCAGGGACATTATTTATAATTGCATAGCACTCATGAATACTATAATTTTAAGTCTCTTATCCATTAGGAAATGAATTTAGGAATAGGGAAACAGATTATTAAAATTCTCATTTTTAATGCTTTAAAAATAAAATGAAAATGTGGAAAGAATATATTTTTTTGCTTGTGATAAACATTTATTTTTTTATTGGTACATATTGATTATATGAATGGTTGGTTTTGTTGTGGTATATTGGTATATATGATGTAATTTGATGTATTCTTCTCCCTAATACCTCCCCTTACTCTTCTCTTTTCCTGTCCTCTCCTTACTTTTTCCTACCCTATTGTTCTCCCTTCTACTTTCATGACATCCTCCACTGTCACCCGCATACTAGTTTCTACATATGAGGGGGAAAAAATGTTACTTGCTTTCTGAGTCTGGTTCAATCACTTTACATGATGTTATCCTGTCCCATCCATATCCTACAAACAACACAACTTCATTTTTCTTTACAGATGAATAAAAGTTTATTGTGTATCTATAGCACATTTTTTAATCCATTCATTTGTTGACAGACACCCATTTTGATTCCATAGCTTGATTATTATGAGTTACATTGTGATACACACATTGTTAAGTGTATTTTTCTTCTTCTTTTTTTTTATTTTTATTTTTTTCATCTTTCATACATGTGATTCAAGTGAGTTATGCATTTCCATTTTTACCCCAAATACAAATTGCAGAATCACATCAGTTACACATTCACAATGTTTACATAATGCCATATTAGTGACTGTTGTATTCTGCTGTCTTTCCTATCCCCTACTATCCCCCCTCCCCTCCCCTCCCATCTTCCCTCTCTACCTCATCTGTTGTTGCTCCGTTCTCTCCCTTCCCCCACCTTTCCCCTCACAACCTCATATATGTGATTTCGTATAACGATGAGGGTTTCCTTCCGTTTCCATGCAATTTCCCTTCTCTCTCCCTTTCCCTCCCATCACTCGTCTCAGTTTAATGTTAATCTTGTATTTTGACTTTAATTGGAAAAGAACATATTTAAATGTGTAAATATTACCTATGCTCATACATTACATAAAAATTTAAAGTTAAAAATAAAGTATCAAATCATAACAGCTTATACATTCACATTTTTATAACAAAGTAATACTTCTTTTATCATTAAATTCTAAATATTCTACCATTTATAAAATAATACACTAATATATTAATATGTTCCATTATACTTTTGGAGTAAAGGATCCTAAAATTGGGACGTTCCTTTGAATCATCAAATAGCTAGTTTTATGTGCAATAATAGACCTTAGAATACAGCAAAAACCATTTTAAAAGGTATTTTTAAATGTTTTTCTGAAGGAAAGGGCAAATAGTGTCTAATTTCATTTTCCAGATGCATTAACATTTTAATGATGTGGATTATAATGTAAAAAAGGTAACTTATTAAATGATAACTTGACAACATGATAGACACATTGTATCACCTCAAAATGAAAAGTTTAATTCAAGTTCATGAGCTGATATGAAAAGTTCTATTTCTGTTTGCTATAATCTTTTCTCACTATTCTCTAGCTGATCTTCTATAGAGTTCAGTTCATATTTTAGAAACCAAATACAGGTTAGGTTTTGAAGAAAGTAAACTGCCTTCTTCTTTTTGTTGAATTGTAAGCTGTGTGTACATTATTCTATTGCCCTTCTGAAAATGTGTTTCTGACTCAATGTGGAGTATGAGATGGGGCTGGAAGACAGATACCAGCATGAGACTGACACCCAACAAACATTACAGGAGAAGAGATGGGGATAACTGTGAGCTGGGACAACAGAGTGAGAGATGTATAGAAGAAAAAAGATTGAGCATGAAAGAAGGGATGGAAGTAGGACAGGACCTCTGACACTGTAAGGGGAAAGCAGAGAGAAAAAGAAGTACAACAAAGGAAGGGGAATTCTGTTTAATTCTTAAACTCTGACTCTCACTCCAGACTTTTATTTATGTCTCACGCACCAAGTAACCTACATTGGAGTATAAGTTGACCTAGAATTTAGATTGTTCTGCCCTTCTTGCTTTGATTTTAATAGAAAGATAATCCCTCTTACTCTCTCATAGGAATTCTATACAGCTTCAGTTCATGGCTGTTTCTTCAAATACAGAATTTTATTAGAGAAATCATCAGCTTTTAAAAAAGAATCAAGTGCAGAGGATGGAAAACTTACACTTGAGTTTTAGGATGATGTCTGTAGTTTGAAAACAAATGTCCCAATCCATTATTTAGATTTATTGTTTTAATATATGATATTTTTATTATTTTAAATCAATACCTCTTTTCTCATTCCCAATATTCTCACATCACTCATATCTTCCCTTTCTTTCTTTTTCCTGCAATAGATTATGCCATCATTATCTTCCTGTTAAAAAACTGAAAAGAAGAGCCTGAATGGTAGTGGTTTAATGGGGACCTTATGTGTATTATATTGATTAACATAATCAGAGTTTTCTAACTAGCATAATAAAATGCTTTCAATAATTTAGTAAAATATGTAATCCTGCAGAAGGAAATAGTCTTTACTCAGTTTGAATTCTCTAAAACAAGCTACTAATAAGTTTTATTTTTATTTTCTTTCTGGATACCTGAAATAGGATGATAATCATACATGGTTGATCAAATATTTAAGTAGCAGAATAATAAGCAAATCTAAACAAAGACTAACTTGATTACTGTCATGATTAGATTTTTAAAAAGATCTCCAGAAGAGAGAGGAAGATGGTGGAATAGAGAGGTTACTTCCTTTGTGGTTCCATGGCATAAAACTAAGGACTGCAGAGAAGAAGCTTTTTAGCAAGGTTGGTGAATTAACAAAAATTGTGTGTGTGTGTGTGGGGGGTGGGTTACTGGAACTTAATATGGACACTCCAAACAGATCAGGAACTCAGGAGATTGAATATAATAAATAAGGAAGAAATCTCCAACACCACAACCACAGCAGCTGCTGGAGGCATAAACCAGAACAATCCCTCCATGAACACAGTAAAGCAATAAGTGAAGTAAAGGAACCCATTCTTGGGAGGACTGAGGCATGTTGAGGTACAGAGAGTTTAAAGATCAAAGTCACTGCCTGAACAAACAGTACGTTTGGTCATTGTACAGGAAAGAAACTGCATCTCTCCTGGTGGTTTGCAAAGGACAGTGGAAGGATTCCTTTTGCAGCCGTGGCACAGGTCTGGCAGCTAGGGGATCTGATTTCTGGCTTACCAGAGTCTGGTTCAAAAAGAAGCCCAGGTAAACTCATGCTGTGCAACAGAGAATGTGGCTAAGTGACCAGGAGAAAATCCAGAGTGGAGAGAGGTTTACACAGGGGAATACTGGTCATGAAAACACACCAGGATCCTCCCTCCCCTTCCAAACTGGCTGTTTGCAAGACCAGCTAGAAGGGAAGAATCTGACTGGGAATTTGAAAGGGCAGGGGTGGGAGAGATTGAGTTTGAAGACAGAATCAGAGACTAGAAATCATGGGGTGCTTAGGCAACTTAGTGTTCTAAAAAGTGGCTTCTACACCATACAAGTGGAACACAAAGGAGATTCCTGGGGTGCAGTCTTCAATTTCTGAGCCTTGTAGGTGTGCTGATTTAAAATCTACAGACCAATTGGCATTCAGTGAAGAGGCTGGAGCATAGCTAAATCCACACCCCCACCTTTAGGAGTTCTACCTCCAGGATTAACCCCCTCATTCTAGCAACCCCTCCCTGAGGGTGGAGTAAGCATCACATTCCAGACAATCCCATCTAACTGGTGATAAGGGAAACTGAGAATCTTTTGAACTCCAATAGAAACAATTGTTCAGTTGTTCAAGATTTTTTTCCCCATTTTTATCTCACAGTTCTACCATTTTTGAAACCCATTATTTTTCATGCATCAGTTTATTGAGGACTAGAATGACAGATTAGTATATTTCAGTTTTGATTTGTATTATTTCATATATATATATTTATATATTTATATAAATATATATATATTTATATCGCTTATCTCTTTCCCTTGATTCTTTTTCTCTTTTCTCCTGCTAACAGTCAACCTATTATTTCCTCTTTCATTCTTCCATTAATTTTTTACTTCTATCTTTCTTCTCCTTTCTCATAAATATCACATGCTACACGAATTCTATTCTCTTTTTGTCCACCATTTGAAAATGTAAATCTTTTTATAAACTTACTTTTTTAATTGTAGGCTATAGCTGAATATATCATTTCTATTTATTGCAACAAAACTGAAGATGTCTTAATAGGAGCTATTTTTGTTTAAATCTGTATATCATTTGCATTGGTTGCTGTTATTATTTGTCTCCCTCTTAAAGGCAAGGTATTGGAAACCTTCAGGGACACTACAAATCTACAGGGTGGAAACTGTACTGCCTCAGATCCACATTGCTAGATGGCTACCCAGAAGAAATGTCAGAGAAGGAGTTTAGAGTGTACATAGTTAAGCTGATCCACAAGATAAAGGATGATGTAAGGAGTGAAATCAGACAGAAAATTCAGGAGCTGAAAGATCACTTCAATAAAGAGATAGAGACTATGAAAAGAAATTAAGCAGAAATCCTCAAACTAAAGAAATCAATAAACAAAAATAAAAATACAATGGAAAGTCTCCCCTACAGACTAGACCATTTGGAAGAGAGACCCTCAGGCAGTTAGAACAAAATATATAATATTGAATATAAACTTGACCACACAGAGAAGATGATAATAAACTATGAACAGAACTTACAAGAATTATGGGATACCATGAAAAGACCAAATTTAAGATTTATCAGGATAAATGAGTATGAAGGTACAAACCAAAGGAATGCATAATCTTTTCATTAAAATAAATCACAAAATTTCCCATATCTAAAGAATGAAATGGAAAATCAAATATAGGAGGCTTACGGGGACCCCAAATGTACAAATTTACAACAGACCCACACCAAGGCACATAATTATGAAAGTTCTGAACATACATAATAAGGACAGAATTTAAAAGGCTGCTAGTGAAAAATGTCAGATTACATTCAGAGGGAAACCAATTTGAATCTCAGGTGATTTCTCAATCCCGACCCTCAAAGCTAGAAGGTCTTGGAATAATATATACCAAGCTCTTAAAGAAATGGATGCCAACCAAGAATACTCTACCCAGTAAAATTAAGCTTCAGGTTTGAAGATGAAATAAAAACATTTCATGATTAAAAACAGTTAAGAGAATAGAAAGCCTGAAATAGAGAACATTCTCAGCAAAATATTTCATGAAGATGAAGTGAAAACTAAAAGTGAAAACCAGCAAAGGGAGGAACAACACTAAAGGAATAGTCAATCAAAGGAGAAACTAATTCAAACTAAAAAACAGAAATAAACCAAAATGACTGGGAATATAAGTCATATCTCAATACTAACCCTGAACGTCAATGGCCTAAACTCATCAATCAAAACAAACAGACTGGCAGATTGAATTAAAAAATAAGACTCACAATATGCTGTCTCCAAGAGACTCACCTCATAGGCAAAAACATCCACAGAATAAGGTGAAATAATGGGGAAAAACATATCATTCAAATGCATCTTGAAAACAATTAGGGTTTCTATCCACATATCAGATAAAGGGGACTTCAAGCCAAAGTTAATCAGGAGAGACAAAGAAGAACATTTTATACTGCTTAAAGGAATTATACACAAATATGATATGACAATTGTAAATAGTTATGCCCCAAACAATGGAACATCTACCTACATTAAAAAAAAACTTCTTAATTCCAAAAATTGAATAGACCACAACATAATAATACTAAGTAATTTTAACACAACTGTCTCAATACTGAATAGATCTTCCAAACAAAAACTAAACTAAACTACTCTAACACCTGGAGACTAAAATAATACACTGTTGAATGATGAGTGGATAGCAGAAGAAATCTGGGTTAAAAAAAACAACAACTTAAGACTAAATGAGAATAGTGACACAACTTCAAAATCTCTGGGACACTATGAAAGCAGTTCTACAAGAAAAGTTCATTGCATTGAGCTCATTCATTAAAAGAATAGAAAATAGCCAAATAAATAACCTAACATTACATCTCAAAACCCTAAATAAAGAAGAACAAATCAACATTAAAAGCAGTAGAAGACAGGAAATAATTAAAATCAGAACTGTAATCAAATTCGAAACAAAAGAAACAATTTAAAAATTTGACAAAACAAAAAGTTTTTTCTTTGAAAAATTAATACAATTGATAAAGCCTTAGCCAAACTAATAAAGAGAAAGAGAAAAAAGTCCTATTACTAAAATTCATGATGAAAAAGGAAATATCACAACAGACACTACTGAAATACAGATGATATTCAGAAACTATTTTGAAAATTTATACTCTAATAAAATAGAAAATCTTGAAGATACTGACAAATTTCTAGAGACATTTGATCTACATAAACTAAATCATGAGGACATATACAATTTAAACAGATCAATTTCAAGTAATGAAACATAAGATTCCATCAAAAGCCTACCAATTCAAAAAAATCCAGGACCAGACAGATTCTCAGGCAAATTCCACAAGACTTCAAAGAAGAATTAATACCAATAATCCTCAAACTATTCCATGAAAGAGAAAGGGAGAGCTCCCATTCAAACTCATTCTATGAAGCTAGTATCATCCTGATATGAAAATCAAATGAAGACACATCCAGAAATAAAACTTCAGAGCAATATCCATGATGAACATAGATGCAAATATTCTCAATAAAATTCTAGAAAATCATATACAAAAATATATTAATAAGATAGTGTACTATGATCAAGTGGGGGGTTCCTCCAGGGATACAAGGTTGGTTCAACATACAGAAATCAATGAACATAATTCATCACATCAATAGACTTAAAGACAAAAATCATATGATTATCTTTATAGATGCAGAAAAAGCATTCGACCAAATATAGTACTCCTTCATATTCAAAACACTAGAAAAACTAGGGATAATAGGAATATTGTAAAAGCTATATATGCTAAACCAAGTTCAACTTAATTCTAAATGGGGAAAAATTAAAAGCATTCCCTCTAAAAACTGGAAGAACACAAGGATGTCCTCTTTCACTACTTTTATTCAACATCGTTCTTGAAACTCTAGCCAGAGCAACTAGACAGAAGAAAGAAATTAACAGTATACAAATAGGAAAAGAAGAACTCAAACTATCACTATTTGCTGATGACATGATTTTATATTTAGAAAATCAAAAAAAGTCTATCAGAAAATTTGTAAAACTAATAAATGAATCCATCAAAGTATCAGAATACAAAATTAACACCCATAAATCAATTGCATTCCTATAGATCAATGATGAACCAACTGAAAGAGAAATAAGGAAAACTACCCCATTCACAATAGCCTCAAAAAAATTTGGGAATGAATCTAACAAAAAAAGTGAAAACCTTTACAATGAAAACTACAGAATTCTTAAGCAAGAAATTGAAGAAGATCTTAAAATATGGAAAAAATCTCCCATGTTTTTAGTTAGGCAGAATTAACATTGTCAAACTGGCCATGATACTGAAAACACTATACAGATTTAATACAATTCCTATTAATATGCCAATGATATTCTTAATAGAAAGAGGAAAAAAACAGTCATGAAATTCATTTGAAAAAGTAAGAGGCCCATACTAGACAAAGAAATCCTTAGCAAGAAAATTTAAGCAGGTGGCATTATAATACTAGACCTGAAATTATACTACAGAGCTATAGTAAGAAAAATGGCTGGTAATGACACCAAAATAGACATGTAGACCAATGGTATAGAATAGAAGACACAAAGACATCTTACATAAATACAGTTATCTCATACTAGATAAAGGTGCCAAAAACATCCATTGGAGAAAAGAGAGCCTCTTCAATAAGTAGTGCTAGCAAAACTGGAAATCCATATTAGTAAACTGAAATTAAACTCCTAATTCTCATTCTGCACAAAACTCAACTCAAAGTGGATCAAAGGCACCTGCTAGGGAAAAAAAAAAGTAGACTCAAGTCTACATGGTGTCAGCTTAAAGCTTAAGAAGTAAAATTAAGAATCAATAAATGGGAGCTAAAAAGCTTCTTTGCAGCAAAGGAAACAATAAAGAATGTGAAGAGAGAGCCTACAGAACAGGAGAAAATCTTTGCTACTTGCACCTCAGATATAGCATTAATCACCAGGATATATAAAGAACACACAAAAAATTAACACCAAAAAAACAAATAACCCAATCAATAAATGGGTGAAGGGACTGGACAGACACTTCGCAGAAGAAGAAAGATGACCGTCAACAAATATATGAAAAGATGTTCAACCTCACTAGCAATTAGAGAAATGCAAATTAAAACTACACGAAGATTTCAGTCAAAATGACAATTATCAAGAATACAAACAAGAATAAATGTTGGCGAGGATAAAAGGAAAAAGTACACTCATACATTGTTGGTGGGACTGCACATTGCTGCAACCACTCTGTAGAGAGTATGGAGATTGCTCAGAACACTTGAAATGGAACCACCACTTCTCAGTTTATACAAAAAGCATTTAAAATTAGCATACTACTATGACACTGCCACATCAATGTTTATACCAGCTTAATTCACAATAGCTAAACTATGTAGGCAACCTAGGTGCCCTTTCACAGATGAATGGATAATGAAAATGTGGTATATATATACAATGGAATATTACTCAGCCAAAAAGATGTATAAAATTATGGCATTTGCTAGTAGATGGATGGAACTGAAGAATATTATGCTAAGTGAAATAAGCCAATCCCAAAAAACTAAAGACCAAATATTTTCTCTGAATGTGCAGATGCTAACTCACAAGAAGTGGGGCTAGGTAAGAACAGAAGTTCTTTGGATTAGATAAAGGGGAATGAAGGGAAGGGGGAAGGGATGGGAATAGAAAAGACAGTAGAATGAATAGGACATTACTGTATTATATGCATATATGATGTCATGACCAATGTAATTCTACATCATTTACAACCAGAAAAATGAGAATTTATACTCCATATTTGTATGTCAAAATACATTTGACTACCATGATAATTAATAAGAACAAATAAAAATATATACAAAATTTTAAAAAGATCTCCAGAACTATACACTTTACACACATCTACACCTTAGATAATAGGTTTCTAAGGGAAGAAAATAGAAATGATTCCCTTTATGTTCATTATAAAGGGTCATGATTGATTTCAAAAATGATATGTTAACTGAAGAAAAACATGACAAATATTTTAAGATACACAGGACCCATACAGTATATGAAACTCAAAGAAAGGGCAGATGGTTGAAACTTGAATACCCTCTTCATGAGGGAGAGAGTTGGAGGGAGGGTGGGCTGTAGGCAACTCTAGAGAGTGGGTAAGTGATTTTTAGGGGAGAGAATGAGACAGGAAAACAGACAGTGGCCTGGGATGTAGATCCTCTAGGCTTTAGGTATGAGGTTTGATTTTTTTTTCAGTCTTTTCCTCTATAATATGAATTTAATGTGAAACTTGTTAATGAAATGTCAGTAAGAAGATTTGAAGGTAATTGTGTTCCTCTTTGTGAACCCAGCCTTTAGGTAATAATGGAACTTCATGAAAGAGTCTTTCCCTGCACATTAGAAGAGAAAGTGGGTCAAAGGTGATGGGTTTGTTGGGAGGTCAGAGAGAACTTGGTTCTGAGACTGTTTCTCCACTCAGCATGTCAAAGTGCTGTACTTTTGGGTGTTATCTTTGGAGCCCAAACACTATGCAGGTCATCTTTATTAAAGAACTAAGAATAACTTACCCACTTAATAAAGGAGGTCATGCTTGCAGAAAATTTGACCTTATATTAACTCTTTGTATGTAACTATTCTTAAGGTATTATAAGTTTTTAGAAAATAAAGAAGAAGAAAAAGAAAAATTATTGCTTCTTTTCTTCTTCTTCTTCCTCCTCCTCTCCCTCTTTCCCCTCCTCCCCCTCTCACCTGCTTCTGTCCCCCCACCTCCTCCCCCTTCTTCCATTTTCTGCTCCTTTTAGTAATGTTGGGGATCAAACCCAGGGCCTTGAGCATGCTAGTTAAAAGCTTTAACACTGGACCACATCCCAATCTCAAGCTTTTTTCTAATATAGCAGTTGCTAGGTTTGTATTCTCTATTATCTGGTTTTCCATGACTATTTGACCTGAGTGATGTTTTTTCCTGATTAGCTATTAATCACCTAATTGTCACTTTTTTTAACAATTTCTCTCTATGCTGTGATCATGAGTTATTGCAAAGCCTTGTGTGAGTAACTTCTCCATATTTTAAGGCTATACAAACAAAAGAATATGAAAAGTAGCTTGCAAACTGCAGCAGTTTGCAAAATTACTGTTATTAAAGAGTATTTCTTAAAGCTTTTCTTCTCATTATTTTGGAGGATAAGAAAGGAAAAGGTAAATTCAATTTAAGGCTTCATATGCAAACCTTCCTCTGAAAATAATGTTCACCTCCATCTACTGGATTTAACACTCACAATCCCAGCCTGGCCCCTTCTTGGAGAGATTCCACTGGCACATTGACATAATGGCTTTATCTCAAAATGCATCATGTACAAAAATGAAGTATATTTGGTTAAGTCTATCCATTCAAAAGGATAGTTCATAGGGTGTGTTTTCCTAAATAAGAAAGCCTCTGATTCAGTACAAGTTGGAACCCTCCCACTCACAAGAGAATCTTCAGAAGAAACAGCCAAGGAGTCACACTGAAGCCTTCATTCCCACCTGGACTTCTTTTATAATTATTTTGAAGATGATGGCCAGGCTGATGACAGGAGCTAGGAGAAGCCCTGTGGCTACTGCAGGCAGTAGTCAGTTCTATACTGAGCTAATTAGAGTTCAACTAGAAAATGACTGCTTCTCCATCCATTTGGGTTGAAAATGGTAGCTAGTCAGCCACTCACACTCCAGAAGAGCATTAACTTGGTGTTGTCATTGTTTAAACAAAGAATCAGCAAGTGTAAGGAGGACATCTTTGAGTTTCTAACACACTTCCAAGACTACCTAATTGGCCTCAGTGTAAGTGAAAAACTTCTCAAAGGAGTCAAGTTATTTTTTTTTCATATTACACCAATACATGAGCTTCTTTAAGTGACATGAAATAAAATATACAACATTTGCCTTAAACATAAAGGCAAAAAAGGTAACAAAGGGTTTGTCAAATGGTTGTCAGTTCTTCAATTCTGATGAGCCATTGTCTGTTCTATCATGTGAGTTCCATTGTGGAGCTCATATCACTAATTTATTATCTAAACTGAGACATTTATGAACAAAACATAATTATTTCAATAATCATGCTGGAACAGAAATCAACCCTGGAGGTACATTTGCTCTAGCAAGAATGAACCCATGCTGTAGAACTCTGGGAAATTTATTTCAGTTTTATAATATAGAAAATTAATTTAATAAAATGACCCATCTAAGAGCTCTTCTTTTCCAGTAGTATATGCTTCTAAATATTATTGCTTTCTTACTTCATATATTTAAAAATCAATTTATCCT
Source organism: Callospermophilus lateralis (assembly GCF_048772815.1). NCBI lineage: Eukaryota > Metazoa > Chordata > Mammalia > Rodentia > Sciuridae > Callospermophilus > Callospermophilus lateralis. The sequence goes on along the minus strand of NC_135312.1, from coordinate 108,661,322 downwards.
CTGGTAGAATTTTAAATATTCATCTCTCTATAATTCCAGCTCCTGTAACATGTAGAGTATAACTTGGTCAATGCTTCCGTGGTATTATTGGCATGAGATTATTCCAATTTTCTAATAGATATTTAATTAAAATGATATTTTTTTTTTGAAGTCTTGGGTTGAAATACTCTCATGTTTACTAAGAAAAAAATATGATTATTTCCATGTTCAAGTTGTGATGTGATGTGCTGTGATATGATCTTGACAGGTAGCATTCAATCTCAGAGCTGAGGATGGCTGTGTGGAGATGATAATGAATTGCTGTTGTCTTTTAAAATATGCAGGCACATGGTGTTCTGTTTCATGTGTTTTAGCTTGCAGATGTGTTTAATATATTATGGAATGTCATTATGTATTTTTTATGCAGAAGGATTACAGATATAGGATATGTCCTGATTCCACAATAAATATTGATTTACATTCTGTCAATTTTAAAAGTTTGACCTTATAAACAAACTTTATATGCTCATATTTTGCCATGTACTCCTTAGATTTTACTGTAAGTTCCTTGTTCTTAAAAAGTCAATAAAAAGGTTTGTTTAAAAATCATCTTCATTTTATCAAAAGTGATTTACTTTTAATTCCTCTTATGTATTTTTATGTGTATGGAATTGCATTGCATCAACTTTAATATCATACTATAATGTACAGTTTAAAAATCCTCTAAATCTTAAAAGAAACAATGGAAACCAAGCTCAAGTACCTGCAGGTGGGTTGTCAGTATAAGTTAGAAAAGGTCATTGTTTTCAAGCATAATTAACTGCTTACACCTGGCATGCCATAATTTGTCAGCTAGAGATAACCCATTTATTAACACTCTTTAAAATATAAATTTCAGGCATTTTTGCTACTTAAATTTGGAGCTCAGTTTATTTGTTTTCGGAATTATATAGGTTTCTCAAATTCACATGATTATTTGAAAAAAGATTCATGGGATACACCTGCCCCAAAGAAAATTTCCTTCTCACATTTATAGTGTTTCTTTTATAGACAGTGAATAATTAAAACAACTTTTTTTTTTTATCATGCTCCCAAATTACCCATTCTTTTCCCATAAATTAAAAAAAAGCTTTATTAAATGTTATTTTGGTGAGAAGTAAATTTTTTTGTCTTTTACAAAGCAAAATAAGTGTGTGAGGATATATTAAATCTTATATAAATGTATTTTTCCAATAATACCTAAAATAACTAGATAATTAGAAATGATCAATATTTTCATTAATTAGCTGACTCTCCACCAAGATACAATATTTGAAGTCTCTAAAAATACATTTTATCTATTATCTTGATTTTTCACATTAATTACCATTATATCATCTGAAAACAACTTTACATGAAGTTATAGCATTGTCTATATATTAACAAACTTTTAGTCTTAAATTCTTTTTCTAATGTCACAGTTGTCTAATTTTTGTAAATTTTAAAATTAAAGCTGTTGCTTAAATTATTTTATTTCTGGTGGCCTTAGAACTTAATCTCACTTTGCTTTGAAAAATTAATATTTCTGTTTCCTTCATAGTTAAGTTGTTTAGTTATTGAGTTCATCTAGAAATATAGCTTCCCATAATCTAAAAATAATTTAGTATTTTATGGGTCTAGATTTTAAAATTAATATCTTTAAATTCATTTTTCTATTATATTTTTAATTTTATCACCGTGTTTTTCTAGAAAAGTATAGACAAAGCAAAATCAACAACAAAACAAAATGCCAAAGAAATGATGTTTCAGTAAAGATTTTAAAAACAGTGATCTGAATTATTCCAAATAGTATTTTCTGCCTCTAGAATCTATTTCTCCTTTTAATAGAATTAGCTTTATTTTGTGCATTTGCAAATATAAAGAAATGTGAAGGGCATTATTTCATTCACTCGAACGGTTTACAAATATTTAATAAATATGTAATAGTTATAAATGACATGAAAATAATATTATCAGGTTTTGGGGGGACTATACAAAGAAGTATTTGACATCCACCAGAAGACATATGAGAAATCAAAATACTTAGTGATTCATTTTGAAGCATAATAAAATAATCAAAGAGCCATAGGAAATGCATAAGTATATGAAGTAAGTGAGAACCATCATATGTTTATGAACTCAAACCATTTAGGTAAGAAAAGGTCCAAAATCAATTGTACTCCAAACCATCACATGCAGTAGTGTCCTTGTGCATTAGGGAGAGTCCTCTAAATTTGTGTGTGTGTGTATGTGTGTGTGTGTGTGTGTGTGTGTGTGGGTGTGTATATATATATATATATATATACATATGTACAATATGCATATAGACAATATATACATATATACAATATGCATATACAATATATATACATATATACAATATGCATATAGACAATATATAGTTAATTTTATTAAGTATTAAAAAATAAAAATAAGCAGCTGTAAAGCTTTCATATATTATTAAATAACAACATAATTGCAGCAATGGCTTCAAACTTAGCCTAATAAAAGAGGTTTGGGCTGGAGAATACTATTCATTGTGTGTATGTGTAGCACTAGGGATCAAACCTAGGGGTGCTCTATCACTGAGCTATATACCAAGTCTTTGTATTTGTTTATTTTTAAATTTTAAGACAGGGTCCTGCTAAGTTGCACAACTAGCCTTAAACTTGCCAGCCTCCTGCCTTAGCCACCCACATTGCTGGGATTACAGGCATGTGTCACAACTCTGGAATGGAAGAATATTATCATTGACCGTATTTAGAATTGTCAGTGCAACTGGATTGATCTTGAGTAGTTTTATTGTTTTTTCAATGGTTTAGACAATTTCCCTCCTTATTGCTCACAATCTGGTAGACTAGCTCCCATGACATTGTCATGCCCATGTAAAATGATTAAACACTAGGAATACAGGTATGGAGACAAAAGAGGAATTTATGCACTCAGTTTCTACAATAAGGGGGACTAAATTGTAGAAGACCTTGTGTGTCCTCAGTCCCACAAGTTAACTACTCTAAAATCACAAACAATTTCAGAAACTTCTGTAAATTTTCTGTTATAAGAGAATGCATGAATAAATTTATCCTGATTACCATACAGGTGACATTAACACTCATGCTCATTCATTTAACTGTAAAATTGAAGTGGATACATGGAGCTCTGCTAACAAAGAATGCTGATTTCTTTACCAAAGATATTGAAGAGGCAATCTGCACATAGACAATTGTAACATTCATTGTGTCGGTAATATGGCAAGTAGGGTAGCATCAAAACATTCGGTGGATAATAGTTCTAAAGAAGCAAACATCTCAGTATGAAAAATCATACCACGCTTCATAACAAGATGTAACAGGATCTCGTTCTAATCACTTAGCATTTCATCCAAATCACCCTTAATCATAATGATTTTCTGTCCCTTCAACACTATTCTTTATTTGAATATGACATTTCATTAACATAAGTCTCTAATTTATGACTAGTTATCTGAAGTAATGATTGAGCTCATATTCACATTCTTACCTAACTTAATTCTGTATATACTAAAGAACTTATAATGATTAGAAAAACAGGAAAATAAAAAAAGAAATGCAAGAATAAAATGATACAAAATGTCACCATTTAAATATTGGTTAATTTAGCTGGTACTTAGTAATCAGTTGCATTTAGACTTTACCATCAAGAGTGATTATTTCACTGAAAAAAATAATAACTTTTCCCTAAGAAGAACTGAGCATTTACAAAAAAGAAGGCCAAATGTATTTGACTGCCACCATCAAGCAAGCAGACTAGGTAATAATGTAAGCTAAACACAGAAGGACATGCTGCATGATTTGACTTACGTGTGGCATCTGCAAAAGTCAAACTCACAGAAGTGGAGAGTAAAATGGTGTAAACCCAAGGCAGAAGACAAGGGCAGGCAAGGGAAGCAGGGAATGAGGAGATGTTTTTCAAAGGGTACAAAGTTTCAGTTAGACTGGAGAAATAAACTTTGAGATCTATTGCTTAGTGTCTCTAAATAAAATGCAAAATTGGGCTTGGGAGTGACTCAGTGGTTGAAGGCCAAGAGTTCAATCTCCAGTACCAAAAAAAGAAGAAGGAGGAGAAGGAGGAGGAGGAGGAGAGTTATTATTATTATTATTATTATTATTATTATTATTAATGGAGTGTAAGTATTCCAAACACCTTGCATAAGTAAAAGCACCAATTAATATTTCATTTTGATATGTCATGGAGACATGTAATTTTTAGAAGGCACACTAATGAATTAGGAAATATCAGTAAAGATGCTAATTTTTTTGCAAAAATTAAAAAAGTCAGTAAAGATGAATAATATACATGAAATGATTTTTTAAAGGAAGACAATAGAAAGGCAAACAAACAAAAAAGAAAATCACACATAGATTATGTAGATCAAGGGAAAACACATAGTGCAATAGTAGATGTGACTCTCAAATAAATTATCACCTATGTTAAATACTCATGAACTGAATTATATAGTTAAAGGTTGTAAGACTGCATAAAAATGAGTTTTGACTTTATAATACACACATCAGAAACATGAATTATCCAAAGTTTACAATTAAAAGGATGAATAACAATATATCATTTACACATGACCAAAAAGAATGGGGTGGTATTTTTTTTTAAATCAGACAAAATAGACTTCAAAGCCAAAACTATGTATTAATGTTAAAATAGAATTATTTAATATCTATTAAAAGTTTTTATTTAGTGGGAAGCCATAGAATTTCTACATCTGTATGTTTAGTATGGAAGTCTCAATATATATAATGCAAAATTGCCTAAATTACAAGGAAAAAAATCACACTGTGTTTTATTAAAAAAATCAAAATCAGTTAACAATATGGTAAATTAGAATAAAGGACAAAATAATCATATATAGAACACTATAAGCAGAAAGTATAGATAATCTCTTGTTTTTCTCTAGGATTTAGAAAATGTTAAAGATATTGATTTCTAGTGCTCAATAACCATGGATGACTAATGGCTACTTTGCTACACAGTGGGGCTCTATACAATTCACTATTGGCTCTTGATATATACACATACATGTCTGTGCGCGCGCACACACACACACACACACACACACACACACACACACACGGAGAGAGAGAGAGAGAGAAACCTTCAGTGTTATTTCCTTTAGTCAGGTACTGCACTACTGTGACTAAAAGATCTGAGCAGAACAATTTTAAAGAGGAACGTTTTATTTGGGGGCTCACAGTTTTAGAGGTCTTAGTCCAGAGAAGACCAGCTCCATCCTTGGGGTTTGATGTGAGGTTGAACACCATGGCAGGAGAGTGTGGCAGAGGGAAGCTGCTTACATCATGATTAGAGACAGTCCACACTCCAGATACAAAGATATATCCAAAGCCACGCCCCAATACCCACCTCCTCTAGCCTCACCTTACCACTTCACCTACTACTTCCCTTACCATTCAATTAGTCCCTATCAGGGGATTAAACCACTTGGGTTTGGGTTAAGACTCTTACAACCCAATCATTTCTCCTCTGAGCCTTCTTGCACTGTCTCTCTCACACATGAGATTTTGAGGGCCATTTCACATTCAAACCATAAAATAAATATGTTATTTATCTTAACTTCTGATTACAACTTTTGAAAGAATATTCAACCATTTATATCCTGCTAACTAAAGGTAGTATGGATGATAATTATAGTTTTACTGTTTTTAAGTATGATACCATACCACAATAATTTCATGTGCCTGTCTACCCCAGGTACAAGATTTTTGTATTTAATAAAAATCTTTGAATATCTAAGAATTACTATACTATTATATAAAAGATAAACTATTTACTAAAATAGTCCTCTTAAATGCTTGGAAACTAGAAGAAAAGCAGTCATTTATATTGATCAGAGGTTTACTGGAAGGGTGCCATCATGTCTTTGCCATAGGAAAATTTACTTTGGGTCTGTATTTGACATCTTCGAGAGCTGGATTAGCTGGATAGATAGCAATGTATGTAAACGCTGTGGTTTCTATGATCTTTTCAATGATTATTTTTCAATTTTATTTTCAATGATGATACCAAGATTAGGACTCACCAGAAACTTCAAAATATAACTGCAACAATTCCAAACTGGCTATACTATTTTCAGATGAAGAAATATAAAGATAAACACAGTCTTAATAATCATTCTAGATTTTACCAAGATACTTTAATCTATAGTTTGATGTCTTTCACCAGATTTTGAATAATCCTGAATAATATGTTTTTAAATATATATTTTCTTTTTCATTTCCTTTTTTTTCTGTCTTATATTGCAACTACACATGTCCTATACAATTTATTTTTTCTTTTTGGCAACAGGGATTGAACCCAGAGGTGCTTAACCACTGAGCCACATCCCCAGCCCTTTGTTTTATATTTTATTTAGAGACAGGGTCTCCTTAATGTCCTACCATTTTTAAGCAAGTCATATATATATATATGTATATATATACATATATATATATCTTTTATATATAATATTATAATGTCTAAATTCTTATCTATACATATGCATACTATATATAAATATAAAATACAAATATATAACACATATATATTACACATACTCTCTCTATAGAACACATGCACTTTCTCTCTTTTTATATTAGTTTGAAAATTTTCCCATTACCATTTCACTTATTTTTCTGTATTTAGTGCTCTGTGAAACATATTCAATTAGTTCTGATTTTTATATGTTATTTTATGCAGTTCTAAAATGTTGATTTGATTTATGGAATTGACTTCTTGTTTGAAATGCTTTATGTTTTAATCCATTCTTACCTATTTCTTTAATTATCTTTGAGTCCTTGGTTGCTAATTCTCATATCTGGTTTTTCTTGCATCATCCTCTACTAATTTTACTTACCGTTTTATTATCAGTCACTTCTTTCACTTCTTTGTGTGTCTGGTCGATCGTTTTCTTTTATGCCCTCATTGAAGATGAAATGCTATAGAGAGACTGTGTTAAAACGTCATCTGGAGAAGACTACAGGTCAAATTGAGTCAATCCTGTTGAGTCTTGGTTTCAGGCCCCATTAAACTAGGCCTCTTTTATTTTTTCCTTTATTCCTAAGTCTTTTCTAGACAAGGGCTATAATTTCTAGGAAGTAAACTTTAAGTATTTTCACCTGAAAGGTGTATTTTGACTATTATGAAATTCAAAACTTTCTTAAAATTCTCTGTTTGCAGGTTTTTTATTTTGTTTTTTTATTATTTTTTTATTTTTATCTATTTATTTATTTTTGTGTGTGTGTGTATGTGTATGTGTATCTATTCCAACCTGACCTCTGAGATTCTTAACATGTGGGCATTAAAAGTCGAAGTTGGCTAAAGATGTAAGGAGAAATTTTGCACTAATTTTGGGGGCATATTTTTATTATTTATATGTATTTTTATTGGTTCTTTTTATTTGATTTTTGGGGCATTTTTATATTTCCTTTCTCACTGGCATCATGCCCCCAGATGCCAGTTACCCTGGAACTGTTGCATTCTGGATGACTCTTTCTTCTGCCCACTGAGATTCTTGACCTCATTCCTTCAGCTACAATTTGGAAAATGCTATCAGGGAGAAAATCCCCATGGATATATTCTCTTTCTATCAGACATGATAGACCCATATTTTTTACTACCTCAAAACTATTCACATTATTTACATTTGATCCAAATTAAATAAGTTCCTCACAGTAGGCAGTAAAACCTATATCAGTTTCTCTTTCATGATCGGATCCAAAGATTTTTTGTCATGAATTTTAACAATTTTTTTTTCTGAAAACTGAGTTCTGTGACAAAACAGAGAAGATCCATATGTTGCATATATCTTTATGTTCCCTATAGCTAATATAGTACTAGTCATGCCTTTTACAGTATGTGTGTGTGCATGTGAGTGTGTGCACGAGTATGTGCGGGAGAAAGACTAGGTAAGAGTATAAATGTATACATACAACTTTATTACATATTTTTCACTCTGTCAAAATTAAATTTTGAATTTTCACTCTGTCAAAATTAAATTTTGAATTAAAGAATTAAATATTTGCGCAAGATTTTTGAAAGGGCTATGAAAATATGTCACCATGGATTTTGAGCCCTTTTATATGGAGACTTGCTTAAGGCAAACAGTTTTAAGAAATTTAAACATCTTTAGCAGGTGGCCAAATCAAATTTCTAAGAAAACACTAAATGATAGTTTCTTCAAAATAAGAAACTTCTCACTTTGTAATGACATTATAAATTCAGTCAAAAATGACTGAATTTTGGATCCAAGAAGGGATTAAAGAATAATTGCCATTGTGACCAGGTTTAATTTTCTCTCCTTGAAACCAATTTTTATTTTGCTTGGTGGTGTTATAATCACTGTCACTGCTGAGGATGGATTCCTATGTATCCAAAGTAGATATTCTTAGAACATCAAGTATTTACCAGCAACCAAACTGGGAAATGCTATCAAATCAAAAGAAGCAACATTATGCCTCATCTTAGAATCTTATATTTTGCCAATGAGAGAAATAAAATGTTAAAAACTTAATTTCCTTGAAGCCAGGATTCTTGTCTTATTAACCATGAAAACTAAACATCTGTCATTCAATGGCTGTTTAGAATGTCTAAGAAATAAAATATAAAATGTCCTGAGAAACTAAGAATTATATTTCCAGTGGAAATCACAATTATTTCTTTTCTTGTTGTTTATATGACTCTTTTACAATACAAAAATCATAGCTAACATTGATTGTTCAGACATCCAACTAAGCAACATTTTCTCCCTGCCATTTACCAGATGTCAAAATCCATTACATTCATGGGGTCAGTTTCATAATTTTAATGAGTGAAGCTCATTTATTTATACTCAGTAACAGACACACACACTGTTAATTTTCCAAGGATTCAAGTATCTTCCAAATTTTCTTTTTGTAATCGTTTAAACTTTTAAAATAAGAACATTTTTTTTAATTTAAAAAATCTTGACTAAATCAAGAACTGACATTAAACTTCATTTTGTATTATCATACAAAATTTTGCATTTATGATGTGCTAACTTGACCTACTTGAAGACTACAAGGATTTGTTAAGATTCTAGAACCAGGAGTTTTGGTTTGTTTGCTCACTTCTGAGAAGTCCAGATTTCTGCATGAATATTTTATGAGAATTAACTGAAACAAATCCTGGTAGTTTTTAGTTAGTGCTTTAGTATATAGTAACTAATGCTTATCCCTGGAGACATTTCTCAGGCTGACAATAACCTACCCAATTTGGCCATCTGTTATGGTTTGCCCTCCAAAGTCCCGTGCAGTAAAGACTTGTTTTCTAGTGCAATAGTGTTTGGAGGTGGTCTGGAGGGTTGGAAAGTGAGTGGATTATGAGGGCTATGACTTAATCAGTGCATTCATCCATAGATAGCTGAGTGGACTTTTTGGGAGGAGGTGGAACTATGGGAGGTGGAACCTAATTGAATGAGTGGGCCTTTCAGTGTGTGTCTGGGGATTGTATCTTGTTACTGGTCCATTTCTCTTCATCTCTCCATTCCCAGCAGACTTTTATGAGTCAAGCAGGGCCTTCTGTCACCAGGGCCTTCAGCCATGATGTTCTGCCTTGGAGCCAGATGACCATAGACTGAAATCATGAGCCAAAATAAAGGCTCCCTTCTTGAACTGATTTATCTTAGATTTATCTTAGGTATAATGGTCATGGCATTGAATAGCTAACTAATTTAACTTGAGTACCTAAGGCAGCAACATTCAGGACAAGAAAGAAGCATGGTATATCCAGAATGAGTGATAATAAGTGGAATGAAGGGGAATGAGGGAGTTTAAACTGATTGTCCTCACTCAGGGCCAATTCATGAAACTTAGAGCTACCAGCTTAAAGTACATTTTGCTGAACAGTTTACCTAATGTGTCTTGATAAGCCAAAGTGGTGAATTTCACTTAGGTGGAATCATGAAATTGGTTCTACATAAGGGTCATAGATATTTTTTCTTTATTTTCCTTTCTCCAAATTATTTTACCTTGATCCACTTTGGAAAAGCTTTCCTATCTACATAAAATAAATTCTGTTTTTAAAAATAGCAAATGATACAATAATATAAATCACTTAGAACATTTCCTGATCCATAGTCAGTAATTAGTAAAAAACAAAAATGTCATTTTGACTTTTGCTGTTATTATTTTAGGTTCCTCCATTAGCCCTTCCCCATTTTGACTTGTGGTGGGTGAGGAAGTCATTCATTACGGCTGTTCACTTCTGTTGTTTATCTATATATAGATTTTTAAGAGCCTTTTTTTTACTTGTTTCCTCTTGGCTGATGCCATTTTCTTTGAATATTCAGATCTGATCTAATGATCAGCATGCCCCATCCCTGCTCTGAAGAAAGAGAATGCTAAAAATAGATAAGATTAAGTATAGTTCGTGTGAAATCTAACATTAGTATCCACATAAAATAACCCAGCCAGTAAGTATTTTCCTGGATGATGCTAAAGGGAAGGTCCATTGTAAAAGAATAATAATTCAGTAAACATTTAGCATGCATAAGACTCTCCAGTTTCTATCATGAAAAGGATCTTCAGTATGGAAGGTACAGTGTGCTTTAAGCTGGCTTCTTTTGCCACTACATCTGTGGCAGGTCTTCAGTTGCCAGGAGGAAAGTCAATGCGGTACGACATAATAAAATTTCCAAGATTTATCATAAGTGGTCAGAGCTATAATCATCACTTAAATGTGGTGGTCCTCCTTATCCATGGGGATACATTCTGATCCTCAGTGGTTGTCTGAAACTCTAGATATTTCCAAAACTTACATAGAATATACTTTTCCTATATATACCTACCTATGACAAAATTTAACTCATAAATCAGGCCTAGTAAGAGATAAATAACAACATAATAATCAAAAGATAAAGTGATTTTATTTACAGATTGTAATAAAAGTTATGTAAACATAGTCTCTCAAAATATCTTATTTCTGTGCTCACCTTTCTCCTTGTAACAATATGTACAATGTCCATGTGATGCCATGAAGTGAGGTAAATGACACACACATACGTGACACTACATGTAGGTATACATGAACTCAAGCACTGTGATGTTGTGACAGTAGATATAATCATTAAGACAGCCAAAGGGACTAATGTGGGTGGTCTATACAGCATGAATAAGCTAGATGAAGGGATTATTCATATCCCATGTGGGATAAGAAGGATGGTGAGAGATTTCATCACAACACTCAGAAGAGCACACAATTGAAAATATATGTTGTTTACTTCTGGAATTTTTCCATCGAATTGCCACAGTTGTTGAGGGTTAATTAAAACTGTAGAAATTGAAAGTGGAGATAAATGTCATGGGAATACTGAACAATGAGAAACACTTATAAATATTGTTTCCACCCTTGGCATTTAACAGCAATCATAATTACAGGTCAAACAACCATTTCACAACAGCCTGCCTCATTTCAGTATAAGAGGTTTCTCTTGCTAAGCAAGGATGAATAATTTACCATAAAACAAAACAAAAGCAAAACAAAACTCAAAGAGGCAAATTTAAGTATAGAAGGAAAATGTGTGTAAATATCATATAGCATACATTTAGACTCACCACATAGAACCCTATATTTACTATAGAATACTCCATGAATGGATACTAGCAATGTAGTCATAGAGAAAAGGAAGCAAAGTTTAATGATTTGCAAATTTTATTTTGCTTTGAATTATCTTCTGCAAAACTCTCAAGGTAATAGAGTCAACCATATAAGTGTGGTTTAAAAATATAGAATTAGAATATATTTATATTATCACATATCAACTACTTTATAAGTATTATTAAAGTTTTTGTATCTACTGACTAAATTGCAAAGGATTAAATTATGTCATTACTAATACATACTTATTTGGTACTATCTATAAGTTATAAAAATGTCAAAACAATGATTAATAAATCAAATAAATATGTTCTCATCAATCTTAGTATTTTTGTTATGGAAAATGAATACCAAACTCATGAGACATTTTATTATCTTATAATTTTTAGTACTTTCTAAAATTTATTTTTTTCAAGGAGGGTACAATTACTCTTTTAAAATGATTAAGGCTTTTCAAAAATCTGTAGAATACACATCATTTAGAATTTATTTGCTAAGTTAAAAAATACTTCAATGATATTTATTTCAAAAATTTGAGATTTGTTCACAATGAGTTTACTAGGTAGAATTGTCCCTGTAAACAATCACTTTCCATATCTTTCTCCATATATTGGAGGCTTAAATGACATTCATGGTACATTCTGAAAGCACGTTTGTTTTTCTCTTCAGATACTTAAATCTATTATATGCCTGTGTAAATACTTTGAAGAAGTAAAGGAAAGATAGAATTGGGGATATAGCTTCATAATATACAGCTTAGCATGCTTCAGGTCCTGCATTCAATTACCAGCACAACAACTCATATTGGGGGTGGGGAGTAAGAAAATAAAAGAGGCTGTAAAGTCTTTTTACAAATTCTGAGAAAATTCTAAATCAAGAAAAATAATCTATAGAGTTTGAAGTTTTGAAACATTTGTTATGCAAGCACAAGTCAGAAAACAGAAACTGAGTAGTTATTAGCCTGAAGCTTGGCTTTTGTGTTATGCTTTAGAACCTTAGAAAAAAAATATAATACTTAAGATGCAAATCTTAGCTTCTTATTAATAAAAATAGGAATCATATTTACCCATATCAATTATTTTGAGAATTAAATAAAAGTAAAAACAAAAATATACCAATTTTATGGTAAATATCTAATAAGGCCTTATAATGTGCCAGAGTCTTTTATAAATATTTTAAATTATCAATATTTAAATACTATTTCACTTATTTCTCAGAGAATTCTGTGCATGGATATTTTATGATTCCTATTTCATAAGTTAAAATATTTAGAGCTAAAATTGAAAATGTTTAGTAATTTTATGGCAGACAATAATTGCATTAGTAAGGAGTTTAAAATTATAAAGCTGCACTTCAATAAAATTATTATGAAAAAATGTACCTGCTCTAATGGTGGCTGGATGTGATAGATACTCAGTGAATGTTATTATCTCTCTTTTTTAATTTGAAATAGGTTATGACAATCAAGACTTAAGCCAAATTCCCACCCCTATTTTGCCAGTCTAGCTGTAACACCTCAAGCAAGTCACCTATGCTAATTTTCAAATTTGGTGAGAAACTGGGAAAACACATGAAATAATTCATTGAGAACCACTGGAGTATAATTAATTATTATAATGGAGAGACCCTTCTATCTTCAAACTTCATACTAAAAGGATTTTGTTCTGTAGGATATAGTGGTCTTGTTCCAATATTGCTATTTCTAAAACCTAAAGCCTGAGAAATGTGTGCCTTTCCCTCAAGACAATTTTATTTATTTGTATGGGGTATTGAACTTAAGGGTGCTTAACCACTGAACCACAAACCCAGCTTTTTTTTTTATTTTAAGACAGGAGTCACTCTAAGTTGTTTAGGGTCTTGCTTAGAGGCTGAGGCTGGACTAGAACTGGTGATCTTCCTATCTCAGCCTCCTGATTGGCTGGAATTATAGGTATGCACTACTGCAACTAGGCACCCAGGACATTTTGAGATAATCAGCACATTATATATATTTAAAAGGGTTAAAAAATAAAGAAGCACAAATAGTTACAAAAATAGAACTTTTTTTTCCAACAAATGGGCCTGGGCACCAAATAAATTTGTCAGTCTTAACTATTGGAGATAGTCCACTTCTAAATTTAGCACCAAATCTAAATACTCTCATCTGTTACTTCAGAGTTTGATTATGCTACATTTACATTTTTTTCTTTTATTTTTAAATTTTTTTTTGGTACCAAGGATTGAATTTTTCAGCCCTATTTTGTATTTTATTTAGAGATAGGGTCTCACTGAGTTGCTTAGCTCCTGGCTTTGAACTCTCTATCCTCCTGCCTCAGCCTTGTGCACTCCATTTGTGTACAATGATTGAAATGTATTTTGCTTTCATGTACAACTAAGTAGAACAAGAAATATATATATATATATATATATATATATATATATATACACACACACACACACACACACACACACACACACATATTTATGTACTATTTTATTGCTTATATCTGATGTTAGGAGAAATTGTTTGCAAAAGATTTTCCCATTACTGCAAACCATATTGTTTAAATCTTACTCAATTTTATTCTATCAAATTGTTATTACTATAATGTAAAAATCTTTATGCCACAGTCCGGCTGCAGCAGAATAACCGGGGGTGATGAGCAACTTGTGTACATTGATACAGCAGGAGTGGGAGCTGTTGATTGTAGGACAGGAGTAGTATTTATACATTCCACACAGCTTATCTTAATTAGCATAAAATAGATACAGCAGTCAACCAATAAGGAATCTCCACACTTAATGGCTCGCTGGCCTGGCATTTTGCCAGGCGCCATCCAGACTTGTTTACAGACTCTAATGTTTCTCTGGCAAAATGCCAGGCGCCATCCTGACTTGTTTACAGACCTTAACATCTCTATTCTTAAGTTTCAATTCTTCATTTAAATCAAAGTTAATGCAATTTATTTTTCATTACATGTTTGAGTTACAATTTGCTAAACATACTTATACAGAAATAGTATGAGGAATACCAATGGCAGAGAAGGAAAGGAAGTAGAAACATTCAGCACATTTTAAAAAGAAGTTGAGATTAACATTAAACAGGAATGAGAGGTGGGAGGGAAAGGGAGAGAGAAGGGAAATTGCATGGAAATGGAAGGAGACCCTCAGGGGTATACAAAATTACATACAAGAGGAAGTGAGGGGAAAGGGGGAAAAATATAAGGGGGAGAAATGAATTACAGTAGAGGGGGTAGACTGAGAAGAGGGGAGGGGAGTGGGGGAGGGGGGATAGTAGAGGATAGGAAAGGCAGCAGAATACAACAGACACTAGTATGGCAATATGTAAATCAATGGATGTGCAACTGATGTGATTCTGCAATCTGTATACGGGGTAAAAATGGGAGTTCATATCCCACTTGAATCAAAGTGTGAAATATGATATATCAAGAACTATGTAATGTTTTGAACAACCAACAATAAAAATTAATTAAAAAAAAAGAAGTTAAGGTGAAAAAGGAATTGCACACTTAGCAATCCATTTGATTTGGAAAAATATGTCAATAAACACATATGAGGTCATAAGCATTTATTACATAAATATTGTTTAGTCTAATTTATGTCATTTTCTTTTTTTATAAAAAAAAGAATAGAAATGCAAATGTTAAACATAGATTGATACTGAACATATACACTCATCTTTGAATCAAGTCAGTTTTTCAATTATCAAAAACATTTCCAAGTTGCCTTCTGATAATATTTAGTAAAAAAAATTCAATTATCATTTTGTATAGTCTTTGCTTTATAGTTAAAATATTAGAACTTTGTAGGATACATATTTGTGTCATTATATTTTATATATATTTTGATCTTATTGGAGGTTTTGAAATTCACTTATCCTGGTTTCTGTGTATTGACAGCACATATTTTAACCCAATCTTCTTTTTTGATTTTTTTTTTTTTTTGTACTGGGGAATGAACTCAGGGGCACTTAACCACTGAGTCACATCCCCAGCCCTTTTTTGTATTTTACTTGGAGACAAAGTCTTACTGAGATGTTCAGTGCCTCACAAAGTTGCTAAGGCTGGCTTTGAACTCACAATCCTTCTGCCTTAGTCTCCTGAGCCTCTAGGATTATGGGCATGAGCCAACAAGACCAGTATCTACCCTTCCATTTTATCACTCATATCATCAAATTGGAACTGACTGTGGACTGACAAATGTTCTGAAGTTCTTGGTATTAGAACCAGAGTCATGGTCTTTCTTAGATGGAATGTTATTATATTATCTATGAAGTTAACTGAGAATAATTTTCATTGTCATCACTTAATAAGTATATCTCAAAAGTCTCCTTACTGTATCCCTTACAAAATTTTCTAAAGATGCCCTCTAAAGTGGTTGATCTTGGATTTGATGAGGATTTAGGTTTGCAATGAGTCTAATAAAAGGGTGTATTCAACATTTGTATTGTGTGGTTACAAATGAATTTATGAGTTTCAAAAAGTCTTGCTCATCTCTGTAAAAAAGTCAAAAAGTCTTGCTCATCTTGCTTTTGCTGAGGCTGCTTTTGAACTCAAGATGCTCCAGCCTCGGCCACCAGAGCTGCTGGGATTACAGGTCTGAGCTACCATGCCAAGTTTCTTCTTTCTTTTTCTAAAATTTAGACATATATAAGCAAAATTATATCTAAGATGAAAGTGAGTATTAACGATTATTCTTAAAGTTAGTGGAAATCATCTAATACTTTTTTTTTCTATGATATTTGGCCTTTAAGTTATGCTTTGTCTTTCAATTTTGTAATGTTTTTAAAAATTTACCTTTAGAAAATTTTATCTTCCAAATATAAATTAAATATCACAATTCATTTTAAGTATGCACATTGTCTACCAAAGTTTTCTTCACATGTTAAAAAAGGAATTTAGTTGAACTTGGAATATGGAAAACAGAAAACTTTATAACTCCATCAATAAGTGAGCACATTCCAAAAACAGAGTCAATTTAAGCTACTAAAATAGCATTATTAGCTGGGCCTGGTGGTGCATGCCTGTAATCCTAGCAACTGGGGAGACTGAGACAGGAGGAATGGGAGTTCAAAGCCAGCCTCAGCAACTTAGTGCAGTGCTAAGCAACTTAGTGAGGTGCTAAGCAACTCATTGAGATTCTGTATCTAAATAAAACACAAAATATAGCTGGGGATGTGGCTCAATGGTTAAGGGTCCCTGAGTTCATCCCTGGGTTCAATTCTCGATACAAAAAGTAAATAAATAACATCATTGTCTTTATTTTTATGACATTAAAATTTTTGTAAATAGTAATATGAAGATAAAAATATCTATGATTAAGGATTTATATTACTAATAACATGTCATACCAATATACTGACAAGGAGAATTAGCTCTTTAAAAATAGTTACAGTATTTTAAACTGAAATCAGTCTATGGCTCTAATAGCTTTAAAATCTCAGAAATTAAAATGAACTTGATATTTTTATGATAGAAAATATTGTTAAAACATAAAAGAATCAATGATCTGGCTAACTTTTCTAACTTTGACCTGCATTAACCATGAAACTTAGGACAAGAAACTACACCTTTAACTATACTGCCCTCATTCTGTTTAATGAAATACAATCAGCTAATATTTCTGGTGACCATTTAAATACATACTAAAATTCAAATCACAAGAAGTAATGTTTTCAAAGTATATATTTTGAAATTGGAAAACACCAATAAAAATTTACAGTGACTAAAGTCTTAATTGGGAATTTGGGCTGCATACAGAACATTGAAGAGAGGAAAATTTTACATAAATTTCCAAATTCATTATTCACTCGGGACTTTTTTTTTTTAACCATGACCCAAATGGAAGTTAGGGCATTCAAGGACTGACATCTTAACAACCTAATTCTGTAGCTAAATAAAACCCTGCAGGCACAGTTGCATTCAATTCATCTAGGTTAACTGACAGAAATAAAAAGTAACTTTCAAAGGTTGTTGGGTAATAAAGCCCCATCAAGTTATTGAAAAATTGTTTAATAATATCAAAAGTATCACAGTTGTTTTGGGTGGGAGCTGGGGATTGAACCCAGGGCCATTTGGAACTTCAAACTTGTTGAGCATGCACTTACCACTGAGTTATATCCTCACAGGACAGTTTGTTAAATACTTGTTATTCATTTGAATCTCTTAAGGGCACCCCACAGGGATAGTGATTGAGATTTAAAAGAGACTTCCTTTATAAATATTCTTATGAACTGAGTACAGAGGTGTGGTTTTTAATGTGATGCCAAACTTGAGGATTAGTAGTGTAGACAGAGAATATCTATCTCAAAAACACAACAAAGTTTATTTCCAGGGCACTTTTATCAGTTGATAATTCTAATTGTTCATCTCTCAAACATGTATTGGGCATCTACAATGTAAAAATCCGAAGGCCAAGAGCATAACATAGCAATCATTATCCTTAGTGGAAGAGCCAGCTTACCAGACAGATGGTTTCTATATAGGTACAGAATAGGAGTAAGAAAGTGGAACAAATTGTCATGATGAGGATAGTGAGAGGGATACCAATGGTGGGGAAAAGTGCACCAAGAAGAGAAAAGAAGATGAACACTGGAAGAAACATCAGAGTTAGATCATTTGAGGACAGCGAGTTGCTTTGGGATCAGGTGATTCTTTTCATGGTAACCTCAGGAGCAGGACATTATCCCAGAAGCAATAAAGCATTATTAATGATTGGAAGAATAGTGTAGGAATAAAATACAATGGAGAATCAGTCAGTGTTATTCAGATTATTATTCTAGTAGATCATGGTGTGTTAGCTTTCAAAGATTTTTTGTTTGTTTGTTTGGCTCCTAGTTTGGGGGATTTCAGTTTGATTGGCCATGTTACTTTGGGCCTGTGGTGACACATTATGGTGGAGCAAAACTATTTATGGCCAGAAAGCAAAAGAAAAAAAGATAGGTTAAGGTTTCCAAATGCCCTTGATTGGTATTCTTCCAATGACTTGAAGACCTCCCAACAAGCCTCCAACTCTTACAGAATCCACCATCTCCCAAGAGTACCAAGTTAGGGATCCAGCCTTTACCACATGGGCCTTTGGGGGATACTTAAGATCCTACCTGGTTAATAATAACAGCACATGATTAATCATAATAGTGATCACTTACATAATTTTAATAATACTTATTGCCTGCTTTAATGAGCACAAATATTTTTCAAAATACTTTTAATGAATTAATACATTTCTATTTTTCCCATTTTTGTAGATGAGAAAAATAAGGCAAAGTCTATATGACCCTGAAGTTGTTATAGTAAATAAGTGGCAGAGCCAAGATTTAAACTAGGAAATCTTGATTCCAGAGTCAGTGTTGTTAAGTTCCACACTAATAATAACTCTCATTTTAAGTTTTTAATTTTGTAATTTTTCCCCCAAAATACTTTCACTATGATTACATCTCTCATTATTTTAATGTTAATGTTCCTATGTCTATTATTATTTGCAATTTGCATCTTGGAAAATAGGATTCTAAATTTCAGATTAGTTTTGATAGTCTCCTTTCTTTGAAATATATATTTAAATTTGTTCATTATCACCATGTAATTCATTTATCTTTACAGTGAACACACAGAAATAGGATATTTTACTTTCCAGTATCATGTTAGCATTACATTTTCCCCCTAGAAAAATGGTAATAGACTTTGGTTGTGAAATTGTTGCCCTTTTCCCTCTCTCATAATGCATTGTTTATCATGGGTTAACTTTATTTAATTTCTATTTTATGAAGTATAAGGAATTAATAGGATGCATCTGAATTAGATTATCTAATCCCATAGCAGACCTTTGCTGTGGGGCAAGAGGAGGTACCACACTTGTGAAGCCATCCTTCCCACTTATGGGGAAGATTTCATGAGGTACTATGGCCATTCTGCCTTTCTTCTTTCCAAAGAGACTCCTTTGGAAATAGGGTAATAACATTGACTGGGAGGCTAGCTTCTCTTTGCCCTGAGCCCAGAAAGATGCTCTACATGTGGAGAATTCTTTGAAGTGTTTGTCAGACTGTCACATGGAAAATTTGTGCAAATGATTGCTCCAATTCCCTAACTAAGCAACTCTGGAAGTTCACTTCAGTATCTCATTCTCTAACACTTTCATAGTTTGGGGGATTTAAGTTTGATTGGCCATGTTACTTTGGGCCTGTGATGACCCATTATGGTGGAGCAAAGCTTCTGTCTTGATTATTGTTGGTCCCCTGTAATTAGTTAGGTGCAACTCTTAATTCAAAAAAGTTGTTGAAATACCTGAATATGGGATCAGTAGTAGAAATATAAATGTGTGCTAAAACAATGCCTGGTCAAGTCTATTAGAGGTGAGGAGAGTGTTTGCAGCTGGAGGAGTTTTTGAAGGGGAATAAAGAGAATGTGTAGATTTGCTGGGATGGGGAAAATAGAGAAAAACTAAAAGATATTGGATATCCATATGCATGTAAATTAAATAGAAACTCTATTGAGTATAGCTCTCTCACACCCAAATGCTTAGGTCCTTCTTTGATATGGGAAGTTCCAATATTGACCTTTTTGTTTTTTGAGCCTACATTATGGAAATTTTATGTATACCTAGTTCTCTGCAGGTTTGGGTGGTTATCTTTGGCTCTAGGGCTCTGGAAAATTGATACTTACACTAGCAGATGATAAATAGGAACAAAATTGATTTTGTTGGATTTTTTCTATCATAGTTTTTTTTTCATTTATAAATGTTTCTTTACACAGCATAACTCATATCAGCAAGAAGACACATAAGATGAAAAAGTCCTTTGTGGATGAAAGAAAAAATATCACTGAAGAAGTAATCACATTACTTTGAAGTACACTTCTTTTTTTTTTCTTTTTTTCTCCAAAAATATTAATTTACCATTTCTTCTCTTAAAAAATAATTAGTAGTAGATTATCTTATGTGCCATGTCACAGACTAACAATGATTTCACAGTTCATTACTAGAAAAAAAAACCTTACGATTTCCCATTATTTTAAAGCGTTTGCTTTCTGTTAAATTTGATCACTATTGCTACCAAAATACTGTGTTTTACATAGTTAAAATTATCATGATCTTAGGTCATCAACTCGTAACAATATATTATAGAACTTTTCTGAATTACCCACTGAGAATATACAGAATATATTCCAAATATGTGAATAATGCTTACAGTCAGAGCATTAAACTCTGCTTAGGAAACAGTTCTAAATATAAGTATTAATATTTAAATTATGAGAGAACTCATATTTTCCACATACTTAAAAGAAATTTTCTCAAATTCTTATAAGTATTCTCAGAATTAGTAATGTAAATCCTTCAAATTTTTGTGGTGAGAATGGTCTTGCATGTCTTAAATCAGTTTAGTGAATATTTTAGCTTCTCTTGTAATTTTCCTAGAGACAAAAAGTGTATTTCAAGAAGGCACTTATGATTAAAATTTACTGTCTCGGTTGCTGATCTTTTGCATTCTTTACCACCACAGCATTTCATAGGAAAGTCTTCAATCATTCTGCAAAGTTTAGACATTGACCTGAGGCCACTGAGTCACTAGAACAGATTATTGTTTAGCTTGTCAACATGTGAAAGCAGCACCTAATATTTATTCCTAAGGATTTGATCATTTTTTAGAGAAATTAATAAAACAACTTTGCGAGGTTCATTGCTCCTAGCAGAGCAAATCTCTCATTTCTCACAAAGGGAACACAGAGTTGAATGGCAAAGGCAAAACATCAGGCACAAATTCTTGTTCCGATCACCCTATTTCTACACAAATGTAAATATGCTTTAAACTTGCATGAATGACAGAACCCTAACAAGATCTCCTTAAACAATAGAATTAAGACACTAAAGTTCTTGGCAAAAGGGTGTTTAATGCATTGTCTGCATACAGATCATTCAGGGTCCTACTTCCACTTCTTACATGTATAAAACATTCATCCAACCATTTGCTGTATCAGACACAACCAGTGCAGGAAAATTGTTCAGCATATCTAGTTTCTAACATTTCAAGAGATGGTAGTACTTGCTTGGGTGAGCTTCTAGCTGTGTGTAGGCAGAGTGTATGCATTCACCCTGAACAGCACCAGAACATGGCATCCCCTATATTGCAAGTGCTCAAATTCTTGCTGCTGGCAGATGGGTTTTCTACCTAGAGGCATTTTAATTGTAAATATCATATATTATACTATATAATATATAGCACATAATACAGGATAAAAGTTATGTGAGAAAAAAAATGTATCTTAGATCTAAGCTGAAATATAATTTGACGGAAAACAAAGCTGTGTGAATGAGGCAGAAGCTTCTAAGATGGTCTGGGAAATAACTGAAAAACACTATGTTATCACAGGCTCTGGTTAAGCAAATGTATCAGAGTAAAGTAGATCTTTTGATCTTATTAAGTTCTCATAGTAGTTTTTTATGCTTGTGCAATGTATAAATTTGTTCCCCCAAAAATTTATTATTAAAAAATATTGGCTGGAGAATAATATCTTCCTAGCAACATTGAAAAATAAAAGAACAATTGCTTGGTGTAATTAAATGTAAGCTCCTGAAGGCTTGATATATACACACATACATATCAAATGTATATCTCTCAGATATAGAGATATAGATATGTATGTGTGTGTGTGTGTGTGTGTGTGTATGTATGTATTTACGGTGCTTATTATTTTACTATCTGGTTTCATTATAATATTTTCAGACACACAAAATGATATATATAATATTAATATATATGAGTATATATGTATTTTTATATAAGATATAAGGAAAATAATTATTAATAAATAAACATCCAAGATCTTAACTTTTAGCTTTAAAATATATTACCAACAGAGCTTTCTTTCTCTCATATGTTGACTGGTGATTTCTATTGCATCTTTTACCAGAATGCTTGTTCATATCTTTGTTTCTTTTTTTTTTTTCAACTGAGTAGTTTATCTTTTTCTTTCAATTTTTAAATATTCTTTATATATTCTAAATACCAATATTTTATCCTACTTTTTAGTTTATGTTTTAATACCTTTTAATAATTTTTGATGAACAGAAATTCTTACTTTAATTATCAGAATTTATCACTTCTATCTATGATATTCTAAAAAGACTCATTTGAAGAAATCAATTCTTAACCTGATTTCATTAGCCCAACTTTGTTCAAATAGTTTATTGAATACCAAATGAGTGTGTATTAGTTTTTTAGGACTCTAGTTACTTCACTAAATAAAATTCCTAAACTTTTTTTTTTACATTTGTCTATTACTTAGTTTAATTATTTTTTTCTTATTTGTAAAATATGCATTAATTATATTTATTTTGATAGGTAGAGTTGATTATAAAAGTTCTATTTAAAGAAAAATAGGTTCTTTCACACTAAATTACAATGGCATCTACAAATGAAGTATTCAAGATGTGAGGAATATTTCTATGGTCACTCCTTTATCAAATATCTCTTTTTTATCTCTATATCTATCACACACTTCTATAATTATTACACTATTTTCATGTCTTTATATTCAGTATGCAAATCTTTCAAAGATGCCATTATTCATGAACATTTTGTATATTTTGAGCCTTTTGCTTTAACACATAAATTGTAGATTAACTTATCAAGCTCCCCAAAATGTTAGCATTTCAATGAGAATTACATTTAACCTATAAATCAATTTGAGATAAACTAGCAAAGAGAATTGAATGGCTAGGCATTGTGACATAATGTTAACCTCTTATGTAAAAGTTTCTTGATGTAAGCACTGTCGTTGGAGTGGTGACTGAAGGGTTTTGAACTATCCTGTGACAGAGAGGATGCCCCTCTAGAGAACTCTCCTGCAAAGGTGCAGCTCAAGATAGTCTAGTTGCTATGGTGACAACCTGTTAAATAGGAGGTTTTATGCCAGCCATGAAGCTATTCAGCTCTTGTCCTTGGGTTCAGATGCCAGCTGCTTGTGGGTAGAAAGTTATGGGCTCAAGATGATAATCATAATTGGACTGCTCATACTCATGACGTTGATTCTGAAATCAAGTTTCTTGCTTTGAAGAAACTTTCTCACAATAAATCCTTTCAATGTTCAAAACTATATAATAAACATACCAAACTTACTGTAGTCAGTCTTCCCCCATCAAGTGTGGGCTAAAGCTCCGGATCCTGGCTTTTTCTCTATTTATGTGTCTGTTTGTCTTTTCTCCATCCCCTCACCCCTTGTCTGGGAGCCTGAATGAATGGCCATGCAGGAGCACTGCACACTGTGGTACAGCCAGAGTAAATCTGATAACCCAAAGATCTTCTGACTACTCAGTAGCTACAGGGAGGGTAGAATATTTAGTATTGGTACATGGAATAAAAGAATGATTTCCTTCTTGAATGGGATAAAGCAGGGGTGCACAAAATTTCTTTCACCCTATTCAGAATGATTTACCATTTAAAATTATAAATGGTTCATTTCTGGAGTTTCCATTTTATATTTTTAGACTCTGAAACTATGGTAAGTGAAAGCACAAATAAGGGAGAACTATTGTGCTGAGATTCTACCCTATGTTATCTCATTCTTTAGAATTTCTTTTATAGTTAAGTTCATGTAACTTTGAAAAAAATGTTTTGTGTATGCTGAAGAAAATACATTTTTAAATTTATACATGTTTCTACTTATATCTAGTTATCCAAGCTTCTAATTTGTATTTATCAAGTTGTGTGTGATTCTTAGTTTTTTTTTTTTTTTTGGTTTTTTCCTTAATAAGTTGTGTTAGAATCTTCCAACATAATAGAAGGTGTGTGCCCTTGTAGTTATACATCTTATTGATTCATGTATTTAAATTTATTTTTAAGATACATACAACTCCAGCAACATTTTTTACCCATTTATTTTTAAATTCATCTTATCAGTTGAACATGGTTACCTTCATATGTACCTGGTTACATAGTAAGCACTGGACTACAATTTTGTACATTTTGTATTTTGAGAATGTATTCCCCTTTTTATAAATAATCTGCCATTTTCTGAACAGAGTATAAAATTACTTATAATATTATTATAATATAATAATAAAAGTCAAAAGTGGGAGAGAAAGGGAAAAACATAAGAATGTAATATATAATACTCTAGTAACTCTGGAATATCTATCTTAAATTATAAAATTTTATAAATGGTAATAATAGCAGCAAACAACTTGGCAGAG
Organism: Callospermophilus lateralis; assembly: GCF_048772815.1. NCBI lineage: Eukaryota > Metazoa > Chordata > Mammalia > Rodentia > Sciuridae > Callospermophilus > Callospermophilus lateralis. The sequence continues at coordinate 108,636,482 of NC_135312.1, read as the reverse complement.
CTTATTGAGCCTGCCATTAACCTGAGGTTTTAATACATATAAAAAGTTCTTAAATAGTTATAACAATCTGATAAGGTAGGTACTGTTTTCCCATTTTTCAAATGAGATAACTGAGAACTAAAGTTAACCTGAACTTTCACATTCGCTGAGACATATTGGGTAAGCATCTCCAGAACCAATATTCTTAGGCACTTTTCACCATTCAATGTAGTTCCAATATAGGGCCAATCCATGGTTCCTATGTGTAAATAAAAACTACCCCAAACCAAGTAAGATGAATACACAAGATATATGAAAATACACATAAGGAAATTCAAAGTGCTTTTACAAACTACAGTTGACCTTTATACTGCTTTCTCTTTTCAATATCAAACGTTGTACATACGTGCACTAAATCTTAAGCAAACTAGAACTTTTAGTTTCACTAGTAGAACAACTATGTACAGTTAAAATGTATACTTTACAGTAGGTAAAGAGAGAATCTGATTAATTATAGTCCTGACTTCTCATTATTTTTCAACCATGTAGAAAGCTCCATATGAGTCTTTCATGAATAAAATGCATAAGCATTGATAAAATTGAGAGACAGTATGAATGAGATGACAGAAAAAAATTATATAAAATTTTAAAGCAATGATATTAAAAAGGCAATGAATGTACTTGTGGTATTCTAGTATAGATTTGTCTAACTAGCTGTGTGACTTCAGAGTTACTGAGCATTTCAGTGACATTGAACTTAAATTTTCTCATTTGTAACACAAGGGAATATGTTAAATCATCCATTCTAGATTTCATTTATTTCCTCAATGATTTTCTGGTCTGTATGTCTAGAGAGGAGTTTAACCTGCATTCAGAGGTAAGTTCCCATCTGGTAATTTCAAGAGAGTCACATTTCCAGGTAACAATCATCTTCAAATCAAAGTAACAGGGAAAGCAAACACTAGATTCAGGTTCAATATTTATTGCTTTTTCTCTAATGATTTTCATCCTCAGCATGTTAGTACACATTTGGGGTGTATAGCCATATGAACACCAGGGTTGATCAATTACAGATACTTTTCCAGATCTCATGCATTTGGAAACTGATGTGACAGAACAAGAGAGGATTGCAGAATTCCTCACTGCCCTCTGTTACATTGTAACCAGTTGCTTTCTAGCAAGTCACTTGATATTTCCAAATAAAATGTTGAACATAAAGAAAATGTGCATCTATAGGGGCAAATGTTACATGTAAGCCTAATGTCTGCAAATCCAATTGCCCCATGTCATTGCATAATCAGCTCATTGAATAACAGATATTCCTCCATAAGAGGCTTTCATTATCAGGTCACCTATTATTTTGAACCAGATTATTTTCTAAAAATTTCATCTTCTGACCCTTTTTTCTGCCTTTCTTTGAGAAAGAAACTTCTACTTGTCTGTAGGTATATATATATATATATATATATATATATATATATATATACACACATATCATATTTTCTACATGATATCAAAGCTAAAATTATTTTTCTCTATCCTACATCTCCCTAATTTTCTCTCAATTGTCTTTAATTTTGGTCTACAAATGTTTATAGTAATATCTAAATATACTTTTAGTGTATTTAAGTTGAAGCCAAACCTGTGCCTTCAGGTTGTAATTACCTATACAACTCAAATATTAGTTATTACATACTGAAGAAAAAAGCGAGAAGAGAAGAAACTGACCCTGTCTCAAAGTTTTGGCTTCTAATTTTGAGTGACCTGGTATGCAAAGGATGGCTTTATGTCTTTTTCTTAGTTCCATGTTAATCTTTTCTCTTTTCTGGAGTTAAAGGGAGATCAAACCCTGATTCGAAGTGTGATGAAAACTAAACATAAGCTTTTGATAAATTTATTAATGTAATGTAGTCATCTTTTCTTCTTTTGTGTGCATTTAATCAGGAATTTTCATCTTGTCGCTGGGCCAAGCCGTAAGCATTAGCAATTAGCACTTTTCTTGAGAATCAAGGGGAAGTGTAGTTATCTTTCTATTGAACACATTTTATCTCCAGTAAGCACTTTTTTAATTGGACTTCTGTTTGGAGTGCTTAGGTTTATTCTCCTTTGGTTTGATTTTTTTTCTTTAATTTTTCCCAGCAGTATTGCACACAGGCTAACATCTGTTTCCTTCATATTCACCATGACACTTTCATTTCCTTAATGCTAATATTATTACCTGAGTGTATGCTGCACAAATCCACGGGGTAGACACAACTCTGTTAGCCCAGATTACCTTACTTCAACACACCCTCAGCTACTTGATCATTTCTACTTTGGTGCTTTGTGTGCTTCAGAGAAGGTGACAATAATAAAACAACAACAACAACAACAACAAAACCAGAGCATTGAAATGAGCTTACAATATAATCATAATTGTCCCTGAGCATTGGTTTAATAATATAAGACTTTGGAAATAATTTTCCCAATACACTTAGAGATATTATGAAAAACACATATTTTTAATTGTCATTACTGTTATTGCTATTATTGAGATGGGAAATTTGAAAATATAAGAACCAGTTTAAATAATGCAGGCATCTTATAAATTTAAAAATCTATCCACTGACCAATAAACATTAATTAAAGCAAAAAATATATCTGAGTCTCATAACAAATAAAGTGTAACACAGAAAGTGCTATGGAATTGGACAACAGGGATTGCCTTTAGAGCTCGGAGTCCAACAGAAAGAGTTCTTTCCGGAAGAAAGTGGAATATTGCCTCAATCATCACAGCAGAGAAAAAACGTCCGATATTGTCAAAGGCACTAGATACAGAATCAAATGGCCAATAAGAAATAAAGATGTCACAGAAATTGGTGAAGTGATGCTTGGTAGTAACACATCAGGCAGGAGTCTTATATTCTGAGATGTTCATAGACAACAAAAATATAAAAATCAGTGGAATAAGAACTTGATTCTTAAGGTGAATTCTGAGAAATCCATTCAGTTCAAAACAGAAGTATTCAAACACTAAATAAGGCCAGAAGAAAAGATTGATACTATCTTTCAAAATTAGTAGTTGAACTACAGGTGAAGATGAGCAACACCTGAGGAACCTAGAGTAGATGATTTCTCAGCCAGGATATATATCATCAGTGTAAGCTGAACTGGAAAACCCACCTGACAGCGCAGTGAATTGAGCTGATATTGCTATTGTTTAAAACGTTGTTATTATTAAAATTTTATTGGTGAATAAATGTGTACAGTGATGTTGGTTCTCAATGTGTTTTCAAGCATTTTTAGCAAATAGTTGCATAATCTTTGTTAAGTTTTTCATTCAAGAATCATTTCTAGATTTGGCTACATCACTGCTATAATACAGATGGTGCAATAACTTGACCTTACTTTTCTGAGTTTGCGCTGCAATTAAAAGAACATCAACCTTGTCTTATGCATTATTAACAATTCAAAATAAAATATAGCCCAACTCCCACCTTTTTGTGTAATCTAAGACAATGCCTCTACCTCTATAAAAACTTACTACTGAAATACCACTTTAAACTCAACAGGACTTCACCACTGTATCTTGAATGCTTTCTCCCATCACCCTCTACAACACACACTCACACAGGTGTACACACACACACACACACACACACACACACACATGCACACATACACACCATGACATGTGCCATCTAGCACATTCTCCCCTTCTGCAAAAAAAAAAAAAAAAAAAAACCTCTCTGAGACACTATCTATTTTTCATGTTGTTTAGAACATTTCTTATACCTGTGGCATATTAATCAGTTTGGGGACTTTTTTATTTAACAAATATATTCTGAGGCAAATCAAGGAATACCACTGAAATCAGACAAGGTAGAAAGAATATGGGCTTGGCTGCCAAGACATCCTTGAGTGATTTCTTTTAATTATTAACATGCCATCTCCATAGCCATGATACCCAGCTTGCATCTTCAAAAAATGATAATAATTACATATAGATGTGCTTGACACTTTTTAATATAGCTCAGAGAAAACCCTTACTATAGTGAAGTAGAGAAACAGTGACCCCTTCAATAACTGCTACTAATCAAATAGCATATCAACACGAACAAAAATGAAACAGTACTCTCTCATACTACATTAATTTTAAATGTATCATAGATCTAAATATGATAGGTAATGTGATAGAAAAAAATAATTCATAGTAAAATATCTTTATAACACTGGATTAGACGTACCTTTTAAAAGGAGACATAAAATAAAAGATTCTGAGCACAATTTTTGCCTCCAACTGTTCATGACCACAGTGGAGGAGGACACTGTGAAGATTCTCCACTTGGGTCTTCTGCCTTTCAGAGAACCCTTTGGATTAGCAATTAATAGTCTGAATCTGGAGGGTGGGATAATATTCCAGATCAAATTCATCTTGATTCAAGACAATTATGTGAGCATGTTTCATCTCTAAATCAAAGTATTATTAGATACAAATTAGCTTCTGGGGAAAAGCCACTATCTTATCCAATTTTAGAGATCAAAGTTGAGTAGGGCCCTTATAGTCCCAAGTTCAGTCTGCAGCTTTTGTCTTGCTATACTTTTTTAGCCCCATGTTTCATGCTTTCCTTTTGATGATTTCATCTTCAGAGTTTCACTGGCATAGTATCTGTAGTCAGCAAGCATCTCCTCTCCATGGTTATATCATTTACCAGGCCATATGCATTTGGTGTAATAAAAATCTTTTGTCTAAAGTTAAGAATAAAAAATGAATAGAAATTCAATGTCAGGGAAATTCTCTCAATCACCAGATTGTGATACAGAAATATTTTAAGCAAAATGTCTATGCAATAAAGTGGACTTCTGATGCATTACATTATATGAATAGTGGGATTTGTTATGCTATATTTGTAAATGCACATAATATCATTTGATCAATTATTCCCCAGGACCTTCCCTTTCCCTCTTCTGATCCACTTGCTCTGATCTACTGATTTTTCTTATATTATTGATTATTGTCATTGCTATTTTAACTAGTGAATTATATGTATGTATATGTATATATATATACATACATATACACATGATACAAATCATATATATAAACCAATAGATTTTTATAAACTTCATGTGTGTGTATATCTGCATTGTGATATATTAATACATAGTGATATATTAATACATAGTCACATATTAATATATAGACATAGCAGAATTTGGTAGATTTTATTCCAAAGTACTTCCTCATGCCCTTCCTTCCTTCCTGCCTCTCTATACACTTTCTGTATTCTATGCATCTTAAGATTTATTTATTTTAACATATAATATAATATATAAAATGTAACTTATATTTTATAATATATATTTATATATATTTTATATAAATATAGAATATTTTATACAATAATAAAATGTATATATTTATATAATAATAAAAATACATATTATATTAAAAAAATATATTTTACAACATAAAAGCTATTACTATAAACAATTTTGTTTTCACTTACTAAATAAAGTTGGAAATGATAAAATAAATGTTTGCCTGACTATTTTGAACTGGCATGAGTTTATGATCAAGAAGATGTAGAATAAATTTTATTATTCTACATGTATAAAAAATATTTTTTATCCAAAATGTAATGAGTCTACCAAAATAGATAAATGAACACACTAAACACACATACATTCACACGTATACAAGCTCAATGCTCCATTTTCAGTAAAAACAAAACAAAACAAAACAAAACAAAACAAAACAAAAACCTCTTATCTCTAACTTAACTGTAGTTTGTATCTGCAGTAAAAAAAAGTTTGAAAAAAATTGCTTCCCAATGTTAAGGGAATTGTGATAATAAAGTGGAATCACACTTTCTACACTTGAAGGTTATATGTTGACTATTATAGTTATCACAGTACTTCTCAAGTGATTTAACACAGTACTGAAAAGAAGGTTTGCTAAAACACTGGGTGAGCAATTGTCTCAAAAACCACAGGAGATGCAGAGCAGTAGCATATGGCTGATTTCTGGAACATTAACACAGTTCCATTAATTGAGAAATGTTATCAGTATTTTATAAGTGTGAGTTCAAATAAATAGACACTAATACTTCAAAGAGAATCAATTTTACCTAAACACAAAAAATTTTAATAGATTGTAAAATTTCCTAAATGCTATGAATTTGTCAAGAGATATTACTTTTGACTTCTAAAATGGAAGTAATATTTTCAGTTTTACCTTTGAGAACATTAAAGTTTACAAAAAAACAACAACATTAGTTTAAAAGTTCTGGAAGAAATGTGGCAAAGAAGACCTACATAATAATAAAATATAAGCAATGAACAATATAACATATAAACTATTAGAAACATAAGAATCTGACAAGAGGAATAAAATTTATTTGCAGATGAATTACTTACGTCATCACTGGGCAAAACTCTAGAGAAACAATTATTTTTAAGTAATTGTTAAATTATAATTCTCTATAATAGAAAGCATCAAAATATTTATGTAGTTTAGAATTTCAAACAATTCAACCAGGAAATTATATAAAATTCAAATAAATAAATATGTTTAAGAAATTATTTAAAGTATATGAGAAATTCACACAATAATGTGAATTATGTATGCAATACTATAGCTCTGATACTACAAAATGCCATAGAATGGGTGGCTTAAAAATCAGTTTCTTCTCAACAATTCTGGAAGTTGGAAAATTCCAGATCTGGGTGCCCAAATCAAGTTTCATGCCTTGTCAGATATTTTGGTCACAATCACAAAAAGCTATGACATCTAGTACCAATTTCACTAATTTTTAAGGAAGTTCATTGCTATTAACAAGATTAAATTGACACATAAATGAATTTGGAGAAAATATCAGTGTTTTGATGGTGTTACAAAGTCCTAACCAAAAGCAAACAAGATTTGTCCACTTGTTCATCTACTTTAGAGCTTTTAAGAAATGTTCTATAGTCTTTCCAGTTGCTTTGAATATTTCTGTTAAAATTATTATTGATCATTTTATATTTTTGTTGATTTTAAAAAAGAATTTTCTTCTATCGTCTCTTCTAACCATATCATACAGTTATTAATTTTTGCAAGTTAATTTTATATCTTGCTAACTTATTATATTTAATTGATTTTAAAAAATGATTCTTCAGGGTTTTTCCTATGGCTGACATAAATATTAGGTTAGCTAGTGTTTTTATTCTTCTCTTCAAATTATTATGTTTCTGATAGTTTTTGTCTTATAGTGATTAGTATTTTTCTTTTGCTAATACAAATAATTTCTGTCTTAGTCAGCTATTCCGCTACTGAGACTTAAAGGCCTGACTAGCACAATTATAGAGGAGGAAAGGGTTATCTAGGGCTCATATTTTCAGAGATCTCAGTCCATAGTCAGCTGGCTCCTTTCCTTGGGGCTGGGGGTGAGGCAAAATATGGCAAAAATGTATGGTGGAGGGAAGCAGCTCATATGATGATCAGGAAGCAGACAGAGAGAAACTCTACTAGCTTGATACAAAATATATACCTAAAGGCAAGCTCCTGGTGAGCCACCTCCTCCAGCCACACTCTGCCTTCAGCTACACTCAGTTAATCCTGATATGGGATTAATTCCAAAATTGGGTTAAGGCTCTCTCTTTTCTAAACCTTCTCACATTGTCTCACAACTGAAATTTGGGGGATACCTCATATCCAAACCATAACATCAGCATTGCAAATTTCTTCCAGTGGTTTCCTTTGTATTTATATATTTTTAAAATTTTGCTCAATTTTCTTTTTTCTTAAAATTTTACTCTCTATTTTGTTTGTCTGTAAAGCTATGCTTTCCACTATTACCTGACAATGATATTATTTGAATTCTCCCTTTCTCTGTCATTTCTCTATTTTTATTATGCTTTTATAAGATTTTTTAAATTTTTTCTTTATCAAAATTCTTCACAGAATTTTTTTAACTTACATCTCTAATTTTATTTTAGTTTAACTTGACTAGTTCTCTACCTGTAAATATACTAAATGTTTACCATTTATACCAGTAATTTCTTAGAAGGTTAGCTTTTTATGGATTCTTCAGAAAGAACACATGTGTACAGTAGTACTTGAGTTACAGCACACTGAAAAGTTTTTCAGTAGCATTTATATTTGAAAGATATCTGATACAGACACAAAATCATTAGCTCATATTTTCTTTATTAGGTTTCTTGAAAACACTGTTCTACTTTTGACTCTTGGTAAATGGATCTTGAGGTGCATGATACCAAACTAAAACTTTCAACCTAATAAATAAATAAATTTTTCTTTTGCTTTTGATTTTTCTTGGTATCATGGAGGATTATTACATTCCACAGCTTTCAGGTAAATTAGAGATGTTTTGAGATGTGTCTCAAATTTATTATCTAAGTCAGTGTTCCCAAATTAACCCTGAACCTTGTTAATACACAGATTTTGTTATTTCTTATTTCTAGAATATTTTTGATTCTACTGTTATATATTATTTCTATATTTTCTTTCAATATATGAATGTGAAACTTGCTGAGTCTGTGTTCATGTCAGCTACCTTCTCTCTAATCCATTTACTTCTTTCTATATCTTCTCTTTAATTTTGATTTATGTTTGATTCTCCAACTCCCCTTTTAAAATTTGCATTGAAATCAAGTTATTTATTCTTCATTTCTGAGATAAGTCTTATTCTGAAATTTCCTACCTGAACTCAATCAACTCTTATTGAGTTTATTTTAATACATTTCTCTTCTAATTTTGTATTTTAAAAAGAATAAAGCCTTATTTTATTTAATCTAATATATTATTGGAATATATTTAGTTCAGCTTGACATGTATGTCACTGCGCTCTGTGCAAGATTTTTTTGGAAGAATTCTTCTTAGCTAAACTGTTATAATTCTTAGTTGTTGTTTTTTTTTCATACAGGAAATTTATGTGGCTTTGGTGCATTTTTATTGATATATTCTTAGTCCCAGATCACCTTTGAGAGTATAATAATATGAAGCTTATTTTATTAATGTTCATGGAAGTGGTGTGGCTAAGTAAAGATTAGTGTGTCTATTCTCTCTTTCATCTCTGTAAGATCCTGAATTTTACTTTATTCCTTTTTTTATTTGCTTTTGCTGCTACATATCCAAGGTGCTCCATTTCTTCCTAGTTTAAGATAGGATCTAATCCTCCGCTGGCAAACTTGCCTCAGCCACCTCACCTTAATCCTGGTGCTATTGGAGCCTTTATTTAAAAATTCAACATTCTTCAAATTATGAATTTTTTGTATTGATTATAATTTTAAACCACTGAATTATTATTTACTATGATTACTGAGGCTTTGGGACACAATTACATTAGACCCCAAGAAAAGTACCCAAGAAAGTAGTCTCATTCATCTTTACCTATTCTCAACTGGAGCAGTGTAAGAATCAAAGTATTAAACTATTTACATGTATTTCAAAGTTTCTAGTTTTCTCTGATTTTTCCTAATGTAGATACTGTGAGCTGCATGTGGTCACATTTTAGTGCTTTAATAATTTTATAGAGAATGAAAAAGATGTCTGATAATATTTTCAAATTAAAGTGCTAGAAACTCAAATTTTATGGGAAAAATTTTTCCTACATTAAATAATGATGATTGCTATAGTTAAGTTGTAATTCAATCAGAAATTTGATTTTACAATATGCATATTTATTTATAAATAACTCATTAATGTAAAAATCAAATACTGTCAATGGTATTCTGAAAATGGAACTGTAAAAGTCTGTATAACAAGAAAATATTTCTTCTTTTCTCAAGTGAAACAAAAATCAAGTATTATGAGACACATAGATGTAAAAATTTATGAATACATTTGTGGCATGCTTTGATTATCCAAACAATTAATTTCAAATGGTCCATATTATGTTTCTGTTCGAGCTATAGATTTTCCTATTTTCTACCTCTATGATTATGAACAACTTTGTCTATCTTTAGGATGAGTATCTGTCCCTATCTATAGACTCACTGTCTCATTCTATTCACCTGGTATAAACTCTATTTTTGCCCCAAATGCACTTTATATTACATTCACTTCATGCTTGCCATTTTAATTATGCTTGCTAAAGAATTCCATCATAAACCCAGCCTTTTAGTCTTGGTATTTGAATTTTACCAATTACTTCCTTTTGCTTAAGTATTACCCCAAATGTGAAATTTGCCTTTCTCACTCTACCCATGGATGCCTGTGAATACAATGTGAGATAACGATGTGAGATTCATTAACCTTACAGGGACACAATGTATATATTATCACAATTTTTTTCCATAATTTCTAATCTCTCAACTTATTTTCATTATAGCTAATTTAGCACCATATTCCTTAAAACAGTTTGTCTAGAAAATGAGTATTCTTGAGGAAAAATAATAGATGGTGGAGGGAAGCTACATTTCTCACAGCTCTTAGTCTCTAGACGCAAGCAGTGGGAATACTCCTTCTCTGTGAGGTGGGTGAAAAAGGGACTTCACTGATTATACTGGGCAGAGAGCCTTGGAGACTTGGAAATTTGGGGTGCATTAAACAAGGCAAAGGAACAAAATTGGAGCTGGGCTTGTGGCGAGAGTGGGAGAAAATAGTACACAATTTTGGAAAAGGCTGAGAAGTGGGCTGCAGAAGTCTTGATTTGGAGAATCCCAGAATCAGAGGGGCAGCCTGCCCAGGGCCACCCCAGAGGCTATTGGGCTTATTAAACTGGTTAAGGAAAGACACCCTGGGTTTGCCAGTTGTGCACAAGGAACGGAAGCTGCAGATATTTTGAGATGCCTGCACTGTATCAGTGCCAACTTAGACCAAGAACTTAGATCTATGAGACTTTGAAGGAGTCTAGCAAATCAAGAGAATTTCTGGCACAGACAGGATTCTGCCCAGGATTAATACAGATGGGATGTGAGAAGAGACAGCTCCCCTCCTCTCTTGTCCCCCACTTAAACCCAACAGAGTGCAGGGCCAGTGATTGGGAATTCAAATGGCTGGGAATGACTGCACTAGGGGACAGATGCTGGAAGACCAGGAAGGGTAGTATCCACGTACAACAGAAGTGATGAAGAATTGGCTCCTCATACCAGGAATGGAGCCCTGGAGAGATTCCTGGAGTACAGTTGTAAAGGTGTGTTGATTTAGTAAGGCCCTACAACTTTTCATACAATAAAACAGCTGGGGCCACACTAGAACTAAGCTCTGCCCCTTGGGAGCTTGACTTTCATAAATTCATCTCATAGAACCCAGTGACATCTGTAACCTTGGAGTGGAGCCAACAGTGATTTCTATCCCATCACACACCATTCTGCTGAGAAGGGAAGCTGAGAAATGAAGAGTTCAGCACAGTCAGGAGGCACATACTCGCATTGACTATTCTAGGATTTTTTTTTCCTTTTATTTTTCCTGGAATGTATACTGATTGACTCATGGACATTTATACATATACATATTTGTATCTGCTTTCTCGTTTCTAGCATTTCTTGAAGGTAGTTATTTTTTCTTACTCTTATTTTTGAGGGTTAGGGCTTTTTGATTAGTATGTTTTGGTTTGGTCTTTTGTTGTCTGTTTCACAAATCTGTTTTCCTTGTTTCCCCTTCTCTCTTTTCTCTTGATAAAGGCCAAACACTTTGTTCTCTCCCTCAATCTTCCTTTAATTTCTTACTTATTTTTCTATTCCCCACTTATAAACTACAAATCTTCTGCATCAACCCTATTCACCTTTTGAAATTGCAAACCCTTTTCTAACCTTCCAACTCTTCTTCCTACTCTTAATTAACTCCATTCTTAACTTCTCTTAACACTGATTGTTTATAAAACATAAGACCCGACCACTAATGCTATAGCAACAATTAATATAGACATAGATAACACCTATTGTTTAATTTTATGCCAGACATAATTCATGATTCCTTACTGTCTTTATTGATAGAATTGCTGATCCTACTGATTCTGTTTATTGTATTGATCAACATTGTAGAGGACATATAAGATCTATTATTTAACTTAGTGCTATATATTATATGCATAGGTTATTCCTAATATTTGACTTCCACTAATCTGTAAGACACTAGAAACCTATAGGGTCACTAAAAGATCATAAAGTAGAAGCCTCTTGCTTCAGATCCATTTATGTAGATGGGTAGATATACAAACAGTGCAAACAAACAAAGAAACAAACCATCCCAAACAACAGAATGACTCAACAGACTCCACTAACACCACAGTGGGGAAATGTCAGAGGAGAAATTTATAAAGTTCATAGTTAAATTGACTTTTGAGATAAATGATAAAGTAAAAAATGAAATCAGAGACAAACTACAAGAAGTGGAAGATCACTTGTAAAGGAGATAGAAATTCTAAAGAAGAGCCCATTGAAAATACTCAAAATTAAAGAATCAATAAATCAAATTAAATATTTCATGAAAAGCATCACCAATAGACTATTTGGCAATAAAGACAAAGTAAATAATCTTGAAAATAAATTGATTGTGTAGAAAATAATTTAAGAGACCTTGAACAGAATTCTCAAGAAATATGGGATAATATTCAAAGGCTAAATCTTAGATTCATAGGGGTAGATGAAGAATCTGAAGTACAAACTAAAGGAATATGCAATTCTTCCAGTGAAATGAAAACAAGCTGAGGTGAAACAAGACTATAAGAATACTACATCAGAGGAGAATCTAATTCAACTTAAAAGCTGGAAATAAAATCAAAATACAGGAAATAACAATCATCTCTTAATAATAACACTGAATGTTAATGGATTCATCTCACCAATCAAGACATACACTAGTATATTTTATTAAAAAACAAGACCCAATGATATGTTATCTCCAAGAAAATCACTTCATAGGCAAAGACATCTACAGCTGGAGGCAAAAGGATAGGAAAAAACTTATCATTGTACATAGATCTCAAAAATAAGCAGAGATTTCTATTCTCATACCTGGTAAACTGGACTTAAAGCCTTGGTTAATCAGAAGAGACAGAGAAGGTTATTTCATATTGCTGAAGGGAGTCAAACAACAACAACAAAAAAATAAGTCATAGATATTTATGCCCCAAACAATGTACCATCTACATACCTCAAACAAACCCTCCTCAATATCAAGCATCAAATAGACCACAACATGATAATACTGGGTGACTTTTCTCATCACTAGACAGACATTATTGAAACAAAAACAAAATAATGAAGTTATAGAACTAAAAAATGCAATTAATAACTTAGACATAACAGACATATATAAAATATTTTGTCCATCAATGACTGAAAACACTGTCTTCTCAGCAGCACATGGAACATTTTCTATAATAAAACATATTTTAGGACACAAAGTAACGCTTAGCAAATACAACAATATAGATAATACCCAAATGATGTCAAGTCATAAAGAAATAAAATTAGAAATCAATGATGAGATAAAAAATAAAAATTACTCCAACATCTGGAGACTGAATAATTCACTATTGAATTATGAATAGATGGCAGAAGAAATCAGGGATGAAATTTTAAAAAAATATTTAGATGTAAATGTGAATGATGATACAATATAGTAAAATCTTTGGGATATTATGAAGATGATTTTAAACGTAAAATTCATAGCATTGAGGTCATATATTAAAAGGATAGAAAGATAGCAAATAAATTATCTGACATTGCATTTCAACACACTAGAAAATGAAGGAAAAAATCAATACCACAACCACAAAACATAGGAAGCAATTAAAATATGCCAAAATCAATGAAATTAAAATTAAAAATTCAAAAAAATCAATGAATCAAAAGTTGGTTACTTGAAAAAAGAAAGTTTATAAATTCTTAGCCAAGCTAACCAAGAGAAAGAGAGGAAAAGATACAAATTATTAAAACTATAATGAAAATGAAAATATCATCCCAGACACTACTAAAATACAGAGGATAATCAGAAGTTCTTTTGAAAATTTTTTAACTCCAATAAGCTAGAAAATCTTGAAGACATCAACAAATTCTTAGAGACATATGATATACCTAAGTTGAACGAGGAGGAAATAGAAAATTTAAGCAGATCTATTTCAAGTAATGAAATTGAAGATGGCATTAAAAGCCTACCAACAAAGAAAAGGACCAGATGGCTTCTCAACCAAGATCTACCAGAATTTTAAAGAAGAACTAATACAAATCCTTCTTAAATTATTCCACAAAATGGAAAAAGAGGAAACTTCTAAATAATTTCTATTAAGCTAATATTCTGATAACAAAACCAGACAAAGACATATCAAGAAAACTTTAGATCAATATCCTTGATGAACACAGATGCAAAAATTCTCACTAAAATACTGGCAAATTGTGTACAAAAACACATTAAAAAGATACTGCATAATGATTAAATGAATTTGATACCAGGGATGCAAGGTTGATTAAACATACAGAAATCAATAAACGTAATTCATCATGAAAATTGACTTAAGACAATAAACACATGATTATCTCAATAGATGGGTAAAAAAAGCATTTGAAAAAATATACCACCCATTCATGATTAAAACAAAAAAAATAGTTATAATATAAACATACCTCAACATTGTAAAAGCTATAGACTACAAATACAGGCCAACATCATTCCCAATGGAGAAAAACTGAAAGCATTCCTTCCAGAAACAGGAAAGAGACAGGGATGCCCACTTTCACCAATTCTATTCAACATAGTCCTTAACTCTCTAGCCAGAGCAATTAAGCAAAAGAAATTAAAGGGATAAGAATAAGAAAAGAAGAGCTCAGACTATCTCTGTTTGCCAGCAATATGATTCTACATTAGAAGACCCCCAAATCTCCACCAAAAACTTCTGGAACTCACAAATGAATTCAACAAAATAGCAGAATACAAAATTAACACTCATAAATCAATTGTGTTCCTTTAATCCAAAGATGAATCAGCTGAAATAGAAATCAGTAAAACCATCCCGTTCACAATAGCTTCAAAAAAAAAAAAGATAAAAGAAAACAAACATACTTCAGAATTACTCTTAAAATAAAAAACTCTAAAATGAAAACTACAGAACATTAAAAAAGAAATTGAGGAAGACCTTAGAAAATGGAAAGATCTCACATGTTCTTGAATACTCAGAATTAGTATTTTCAAAATGACCATACTACCAAAAGCTCTATACAGTGTCAATGCAATTCTCGCTAAAATTCCATTGTCATTCTTCATAGAAATAGAAAAAGCAGTAATGAGAATCATTAAGAAAAATAATAAACCCAGAATAGCCAAAATAATCCTAAGAGAAAAGCAAAACAGGAAGCCTCTCAATACCAGACCTTAAATTATACTATAGATCTATAATAACAAAAACATCATGGTTTTGGCACCAAAACATTTATTCCATTCTTCTTAGACAAATGGAATAGAATAAAATACAAAGAAACAAACCCCTCAAAATTCAGTTACCTCATACTAGCCAAAGGCACCAAAACCATACAGTGAAAGAAAAATAAAATAGCCTTTTCAACAAATGGTGCTGGGAAACTTGAAACCCATATGTAGTAGAGTGAAATTTAACCCCTATCTCTCACCCTGCACAAAACTCAACTCAAAGTGGATCAAGGACCTAGGTATTAGACCAGAAACCCTACACCTACTAGAAGAAATTGTAGGCCCAATACTCCAATATATCTGCTAAGGAACTAAATTTTTTAACAAGACTCCTAAAGTGCAAGAAGTAAAATAAATAATCAGTAAATGGGATGGCATCAGACTAAAAAGCTTTCTCACAGTAAAGGAAACAATAAAGAGTGATAGAATGAAAGAAAAACTTTGCCACCTGTGACTCAGATACAGCATTAACTCATGGAAGTTAATATATATCTCATGGAAGTTAATGCTGTATCTATTATTTTTTTCAGAAAAAAACCCCAATCAATAAATGGTTAAAAAAATTGAACAGGCATTTCACAGGAGAAACATGAATG
The DNA here is from genome assembly GCF_048772815.1 of Callospermophilus lateralis. Taxonomy (NCBI): domain Eukaryota; kingdom Metazoa; phylum Chordata; class Mammalia; order Rodentia; family Sciuridae; genus Callospermophilus; species Callospermophilus lateralis. The sequence continues at coordinate 108,620,558 of NC_135312.1, read as the reverse complement.
GTTAACAAATATATGAAAAATGTTCAACATCTCTAGCAAGTACACTGAGATTTCATCTCACTTCAGTCAGAATGCCAATTATCAAGAATACAAGTAACAAGAAATGTTGGTGTACATGCAGGAAAAAGGCATCCTAATACAAGTGGGATTAAAAATTGGTGCAACCACTCAGGGAAGCATATGGAGGGTCCTCAAAAAAGTAGAAATGGAACCACCATTTGATCTAGTTATCTCTCTGAAGGATTTAAAATCAGCATACTGCAGTGACTCAACCACATCAAAATTTATAGCAGTTCAATTCACAATAGCTAAACTATGGAGGCAACCTAGGTGTCCTTAGACAGATGAATGGATAAGAGAAAAATGTTACACACACACACACACACACATACACACACACACACACACACAATGGAGTATTACTCAACCATAAAGAAAAATGACTTTATGACATTTGCCAGCAAATAGATGGATCTGAAGACTATTATGCTAAGTAAAATAAGCCAGTCCCCAAAAGCCAAAGATAGAATGTTTTCTCTAATATGTGGAAGCTTACCCACAATAACAGGTGGAGTGGAAGTTCAGTATATTAGACAATGGGGAATGGAGGGAAGAGAATAGCAGGGGGGATAGAGAAAGGGAAGACAGTGGAATGAGTTTGATATAATTTTTCTGTGTTATCTATGAAAACTTCAAAATAAATTCCACCATCATGTCCATGCACAAGAATTGGGTCCTAACTAGAATAAGATATATTTCATGCTTGTATAACTATATCAACATGGATTATGCTATCATGTATAATTAAAAGGAAGCAATAAATAAAGAAATAAAAGAACAGGACTAATCTTAATGTTCTCAGGCTATTATGTACCTAAATTTACACACACACACACAGACACACACACACAGTATATTCATTTACCTAATGCAACATACATTTATCTCTATAATATATAGCATCTATCATATATATATGTATATATTAAACTATGTATATAAATGAACTATATATAAATATTTTATGTGTGCATATATGTACTTGGAATCTACAAAAATGAGCTAAAAAGAATGTTTCTCTATTTTTATTTTCAATTTTGAAAACTAGAACTCTAATAGACTACCCTAGGAAAGTATTAAATTTGCTTGAATATGATAAATGTTGGTCAATGAGATTGGCAGTTGGAATTTACTAAGTTTTAATAATCACCAAGTTATTTTAATATCAAGTTATTTTAATATTATTTACTCAAATTTGTGACCATTTTATAAAAATTGTCAACATCAGTATTTTGTTACATATTATATTCCCACTGTGTTATGGATACAGAGAGAATAAAGTTGTAAAATACCATATCAAAATATAGTTAGAACAACTCCAAATGGAATAGTGTAGAAATAAGATCTCCAAACTGGTGGTCTTATGTATTCAAGAAAATATGGGAAAATGAATAGTATAAAGATATATTTTAGATTATTTATTCTATGTCTACATTAAAGAGATAGTGATAAAAGATTTTCTAGTTTCTAAATATTAACAATGTTCAAAAAAATAGAAAAATATATCTATACAGACAGGTGTCTTTTTATATGTGTATCTATATAGAAAAAATGAATTGTTATCTTTAAATAAGATAAGTAAGATTATATATTAAAATATCTGTGTAACCTAGTCAGATTTCATTAGCATGCTTATTTTGCATAATATGATTTTGCATAATATATGTATGTATATTTTGTGGTACTTATGAATAATGTATAAAGTGTGCTGTGCAAAATCAGGAATATCTGAAGAATGCTGTGACAGACCTCAGATCTAAATGTCAATATAATCAATTTGACTCAGCTAAAAGGTGGCCAAAGTAGATTGATTAGTTAAAAAAAAAGAAACTTATATTTCATGTCTTTCTAATTTCTACATTACATACAAAAAGGCACTTCCCTTTTATAGCAGACATTATCAATTCACTCATTAACTCTAATTATTTGATTTTTTCTGAAAATTAACCCAATATACAATATATGTTTATATATAATATGTATATGCACAGATATATGGTGCATATACATATTGATGTCTGTATATATAAACACACACACAAGCACATATAATGTATGACAAGACATGCAGTGTCATGGGAAAACAGCGGCAAGCTCAGATGCTAAGGTGACAGCCAGTGAGAAAATTAGAGGTAAATATCTCTCTGAAACCCAGCCAATGCCCCAGACCCCCTCTCTTTGTATAAACTGTCGAATACTTACACGTTTCCCATGACTGTGCGTAATTTCTAATATATGGAATCATAATATTTTGAAACTAGTGACTTACAGAAAATTAATCCTGAAATTTTTTGATATACACTGAAAACTTTGTAGCATTTTTTCTCAAAACAAAAGCTTACATTGAAACTGGATAAGTATAAGAAATAAATTCTCCATTCTGTGGTTCAGAAGGGAGCATTTGAATAGGAGGTATAAAAAGACAAGTGATTGACATTTTGCTGGTATACATTTAGTGTTCTTCTACCTAACCTGGATGACACTGAATGCTCTGTGTGTGGCAGATGCCCAAATGTCAGCTCCCTAGTAGGGCCACATTTGAGTTCTTTCAGAGAAAACTGCAAGGAACTCAAGACACAGTTCTTTAATGTGGGGAATTCATTTTCATCTAATTCTTCCTATTTCTCAGCCTCTGCATTGGCAGTGTACCACATGATCTTTAGGGGCTGGCTCAAAGGCAGAGTACCAGAGAGACATCTCACAGCCAGCCGTTTTCACTACCACTTGACCCTTGGAAGACCAACAGTGCTCATCCTGATAAATAGTGACAGTGAGGATGGTGAAGTGCTTCTCTCTTTGCCTCTGGCTTTCTCCTTACTCTCTAACCTTTAGTCAAAATAAATAGATCGTAGTATGTGATATAACCACATAGAAAATGGAAAATAAAATGCTTATATCTCTTGCTTATAGACAACAAATTTTATTCTGTATAGTTTTTTAAAAATTTATTCTGGACATTCTGAGTTGGATTTTTAGGAAGATTAAGTCTTCCCCTTTCAACATAGTGAAAAGCTGTGGCACTGACTTTGCATCTGCTGGTCATCACTCTTCCTGGGATTCTGAGGTTCGCAGCACTGGCTGGGTGTTTTAAAATGATTTGGATGTTTCTGTGTAAGTTCTTGAGGAAAGGTCTGCTCCCTAAATTTGGATACTTAATGCCTTTTATTCCTCCTTAATTCAAAGCTTGAGATTAATACACTGTATTTAGAGACTTTTTAAAAGAAAACTATTTTCCTAATAGCCCACAATCATGGAAATCTATGACTAATTTCATTTTTGATTGAGCCAAATGAGCACTTATGAAAGTAGATGCATTTTTTCCCCCTAGGAATGAGCTCTATAATGGTTGTTAATGGTGGTGGCTATGTGTGTGTGTGTGTGTGTGTGTGTGTGTGTGTATGTGTGTGTGTGTGTGTGTGTGAGTGTGTGTTTATTTTAAAAATATGTGTTTATTATAAGATAAATATTTAATTTGAAGATCATTCTAAAATACAAACACTAATTTATAGGTCAATGATAGAGCATAATCATTGATAGTTTTTTTTCTAAAAATAATGTTTTCAGGTTTTATAGTCATTTCACACTGTCTTGTGGCTTCTATATTTTCTATGTAGATGAAAAGTATATCTTTTTTTTAGATGAATTCATGTAGATTTTTAATCATGTTTTTGAATAACTATGACTGGTTTTTTTCTTTTTAAACAAATAGCTCTTATTTAACTGAGAATGTGGTTATCACTCTTTAACTTCCAAGGATCAATAAGGTTAGTTCTTTATTGTAAGGCTACTTGATAAGTCATACTCTAATATATTTCCTATTCTGAGAACATTAGCTCCATTCGTCTGTATAGTATAGGAGCCATTTTTCTTTGAACATAATGAAGCATCATGGTAAGTGGTAAAACAAAGAACATTTTATGAAGAAATTCATGCTGCAAAAGAAAAAAAGTATATTTATCTAAAATGACAAGTATCAGATAAAAAATAAATAAGTCACTATATCTTATAAATGACTCTAGTGACCCCAAAGAAGAAAAAATAATGTAAATTGGATGGGGATTGGATGCTCAAAAAGAGAAAATATACTTAAAGTAAAGCAAAAATAATTAGAGAGGCTTCTATATAAAAGGATTTTACATAAAAACTCTTATATGTCACTTATTTTTATTGTTGTTAAAATGAAAGTCAGACTATATTGAGACCATGCAGTAGAATATTTAGGGGAAAAGAGAATTCTCATTTACATTCATGTGAAAAGAGACCTTTTTCACAAACAGGATGTACAGTACCTAACTAGCAATTTTCTATCCTCCGCTTTCTATTTCTGCCAACATCTATGTGGAAATAAAAGCTTCCTCCCCCACAAACCTCCTTTTCCTTTCACACTCAGCCAGAAGCAAAGCATAATAAAACAGCCACCTTACTGGCTGACTCTGGTAAACTGCAAAACCAAAATGTTCAATTATAGTGTCATTTTAAAGCTGTAGGAAAATTTTGAGAATATATAGTTTATTTGATCTTCAGTTTGTTCACTTATTATTTTCCTAAAATTACTTTCTAGGTTTATACAGTTTTATTATAAAGAACAACTGAGGTTTTATTCCATTACTGAGATTTTAGTGTATGTAGCCTCATTATTTTCTTGACAGTCAAGAGAAATGTAGGGTTATTTTTTCCCCTGTTAAATGCCTTTATGATTGAATATGTTTGAATTTCAACTGTGTCATTTTACAAATGAAGAACAGAGTTTTTTTTATTGGTTGTTCAAAACATTACAAAGCTCTTAACATATCATATTTCATACATTAGATTCAAGTGGGTTATGAACTCCCATTTTTACCCCAAATACAGATTGCAGAATCACATCGGTTACACATCCACATTTTTACATAATGCCATATTAGTAACTGTTGTACTCTGCTACCTTTCCTATCCTCTACTATCCCCCTTCCCCTTCCCTCCCATCTTCTCTCTCTACCCCATCTACTGTAGTTCATTTCTCTCCTTTTTTTTTTTTTTCCCATTCCCCTCACAACCTCTTATATGTAATTTTGTATAACAATGAGGGTCTCCTTCCATTTCCATGCAATTTCCCTTTTCTCAGGCTAGCATCATTCTGAATTAAACAGAGTTTATTTTTAATAGAACTTCAACTGTATGTTCGGAAAAAAAATCTTATATTTCCTATGATAGCAAGCTGTGTCTTCTTCACAGGGATTAGGCCACCTAAGCTATTCTCCATGCTGTAGAAAAGTATAAAATAAAGAAAAAATTCCCATTTTATAATTCTTTGTTCAAGGAGTATTAAATCCAATCAACTGACCAATTTAAAAAACTATACTGTGGGCCAAATATAAATGAGAAGAATTGGACTTAATACCCAGCAATATTTGGCTTTATCCAAGTCATTTAGATCTCAAATATTCTTTTTTCTAGATTATTTATATAGTACATAGATTATAAATAAGTTTTTAGAATAACACATTGGAAAACTTCTGTGATTCAATATATGAGTTGTGTTAATGAGGTTTTATTTCTGTGACCCAAATACATGATCTAACCCTAAAGGAAAAACACTTTATGTTGGCTTGTGGTTTCATAGGATTCAGTTCATAGTTAACTGACTGGCTCCATTGCTTTGGATCTAAGGTGAGGCAGAACATCATCGTGGAAGGACAAAGTGGTCAGATCATGGCACTTGGGGAAGGAGAGAGAAAGAGGGAGGCAGAGGGCAGGGGGAGGGACAAGATGAAGTCCCCAAGGATTCACCTCTCAGTGACTTACTTCCTCTACCCATGCCCACCTCCCAGTGACTTACTTCTTCTAACCATGCCCTGACTGCCTTCAGTTTCTACCATCTCCCAGTAGTTCATTCAAATTTTTATTTCACTGAATGGATTAATCCACTGATGAGGTTAGAACCCTCATGATCCAATCGTTTCCTAAAAGCTCTACCTCTGAACATTGTTTCACTGGAGACCAAACTTTCTACACGTGAGTCATTGGGGAATATTACAGATCAAACTATAATGCAAATTTTAATATTTTATGGAAAGACTTCACATTGAGATAATAATGGGTTTTACTTAATATTGTTATGTTTACAGCTCCTCTAATTGATGTGATAACATTTCATACTTTATTTCTTAATCCAAAAAAAATTGGTGTTCCAATGTGTCATAGGAGATTTTCGAGATCTGCAAAGACTGGCATGATTTTTTCTCTACCAATCTTTTTTTATTTTTAGCAATCTTGAAAATATTTAATTATTTATGTTATCTCTTACTTATTTATTTGTTTTGTTGGTACAGGGGATTGTACATAGGGGTTATTTACCACTGGTACATTCCCTGTCCTTTTTTATTTTGAGACAGGAGTTCTCTAAATTGCTAAACTGCTGAGGCTAACATTAAACTTGCCATCCTCCTGCCTCAGCCTCCAGAGTCTTGGAGATTACAGAGGTGCACAACTGTGCCTGGCTACATTTTACTTTTCTAAGATGTTTAGATTATAGGTATTTAGTTTAGAGTGTTGACTTGACCCAGTTGTAACCACAAATTATTCTTTCAGAACAAAAAGTAATATCCTCCCTTGTACTATTTTATTGTTGTTGTTTGTTTTTTGACAATAGTGAACTCAAGAACCTCAATACAAAAACCATAATACACATTAGCAAATTACATAAGTAAATAAATCAAGGATTGGGAGCATTAGAAAAGTTCAAGAAATTTTTGAGAAGTTATTGAGAAATAGAGAAGATTTTGATACAGAAAGACTGGAGGACGTTTGGAGCAGAAGAGGTATCCCAGACAGATATTTGTGAGAAAGAGCAGTGTTATCTTTAGCATTATGCACACCAATCTTCTTTATATCCATAATAAATGAGGAGAATATGGAACAGGGATTTGACCTTGAAGACCAAATTTCCCCTTTCTTTGGTAGGTAGTAGAAAAACTGTAGAAATTCTTTCAACAGCCGACTATTAAGAAGAAAATTCTGGCAAGATTAGAATAGTTTGTGAAGTGAAAACTGGAAATGAAGGTGTTAGAATGTAGTGATTTGTGTCATCCCTGGGAGAATTAGGCATGTTCAATATCAGACACAATAAACACTGGAACTGAGTCCTTAGACTTTTTGAAGACTTCATCAGCTACAGAATCTCAAAATGAGCCAGATGTGTTAGTGCACACCTGTAATTCCAGTGAATTTCCAGTGGCTTGGATGGCTGAGGCAGAAGGCTTGCCAGTTCAAAGCCAGCCTCAACAACTTAGCAAAGCCCTAAGCAACTTAGTGAGACACTGTCTCGAAATTAAAAAATAAAACAGCCTAGGAATATGGCTCAGTGGTAAAGTGCCCCAAAGTACTGGCACCAAAAACAAACAAACAAATCTCAAAATGTAGGTTATTTGCTTATTTATGGAAGATAAGGCTGGATCAAGACCTCATAGACTAGTTTGTGCTTCATCACAAAGCACCAGAAAACTACTGAAAATTTGAAGGAGAAATGGGTATGTGAGTCAGTTGGGAAAATAGAAAGGAATCTCTGTGTTAGCAACTAGAGAGGTTTCAAAAAGGAAGATTGACATTAATAAACCTGTTAGACAGTCTAAGGAACAAAATTTTAAAGGAAACTAGTTTTCAGTTGACCTTTCTACATCTGTGCTACAGATGTAGAAACATTTCTATATGACACGGAGGACAGTGAACTTTAGGAACTGGACGTTGCATCTCTCCTGTGACCCTAGGACTTCAATGAAAAAATTCATGCATGCACAAGGCCACATATTTATTGCCTCTGCGTAAGAGAAGGTCCTCTCCTGCTCTTCCTCTCTTGTCCAGTAAGATTGCCTCATGCTTGCAAAACTTAAATGATTTTTGAAACCCTATTTACGAAGTCATCTGAGAAATTTGGTCTCAGTTTGCAGGCTCTGGGTGCCTGTGAAAATGAGAAACAGCCGGCAGAATGGGAGAGAGAGTAGCATGATCAACTTACAGTTTAAAATGTTCACTCTGGTTGAGTTGAAAAGACAAAAATGACAGTAAAGAAGTAAATATTAGTCTGAAAGATAAGTAAGTCAAGATGAATAGGTAGATAATTAAACCATTGGTAGTGTTGGAGATGGAAAAAATTAAAGGGTAGCATCTATTTAAAACACAAAATAAACAGGTTTTAATGATGGATTGTTCTTCGTGTTATAATTCTGTAGACTACAATTCCACAGGTTTCTGTGGATTCTCATTATCCTAATTTACTTTTCAATTAAACTTGACTAAACACAATGTTTTGAAGACAACATTCTAGAAATTATCAGAGTGCAAATAGTTTCTTTTGTAGTTTTATTACTTACTGATATTTAAATATATGATTAAAAACCAAATCACAAAAAATTCCATGTAATTAAAGATTTTATTAGCTTTACAGAGCATAAATAATTGCATCTCATGCCAAGGAAGTGGGGGAAAAACATTTAGCACTTTAGATTTAAATTGTGTGCCTATCACTCAATAAAAGAGAATTACATTTTTACATTTCTATTCTGCAAATAATCTATACACTAGTGCCTAAAATATATCTTTACAGTGTAATGAAAAAATAAGTATTGTTGCATTAAAATTTTATTTTCATATCATTCAATAGCTTTTTCTATGTGCATTTATCTCTGAAAATTTCATATAAGCAACAGAATTTGAAGCCTCTTTAAATGGCTCATAGTAATGTGAATATGTGAGAAATGTGCAGATTCTTCACCAACCCAGCATTTAAATTTTATATATATTACATGTTTTTTTAAATTAAAGGCCTTTTTAAATTTTAGAATAATAAAATCCCATTCTACATCATTTTATAAGTCTCAAGCTGGTACTTTCTCATCAATATTTTCTATTTGTAGATTGTTTTCCTTTGTAGGTTGATACCAGTGAGATAGGGTGGTGAGAAATATTCTTTGGGGTCAGGTCCAGAACAGGATACAACATGCAAACTCCAGATGACTTCCTTAGGCATTCATGTCAGAATTTCAGTGGACAGAACCTCCTTTCTATATTCAAATGATCTTAGATAATTATAAACACAGCTCAAGTCATACCATTGGTGAAGCATTTTGAGAGAGAAGGGACGTAAGAGTGAGATGGAATGGATGGGGGACCCTTGGTAGCAAAAACAAATATGCTGCATTTTACAATTTAATTCAGTGACATGTCATGACTTTTCAGTAGTATTTTTGCAGGAATAAGCTAGAATGTGTACATGTAGAATTGGCAGATTGGCAGTTATGAGTGACAGGCACACCCCAGAGGCTATATCTATAACCTAAACACAAACAATAAATAAATAACAAACTTTAATACCTCAGTGCCTCAGCATTATGAAGGCTAGTTTCGCACTCATGCCACATATTCAGGTCAGGTCTAACTATGCCCCAAGCTTCTTCTCCTTTATTTTTTTTCTTTAATCATGTGGCTTTTCCATTGTCTCATCATCTGACTAGAAGATTACTGTGGCAAAAGAAGAGAGAATGGGCAGAACTTCTACATCAACTTCAAATCATACATGAACTTCTATTCACAGCCCATTGGCCAGAATTACCCATACAACCCCAAATTACCTCTCAAGAGAAGCTAAAAAAATAGCATTTCTATATTCCCAGGGAGAAGAAAATTAAAAAATATTTGATGAAAGAAAAACTGGAACCAGTTATATGATTGGAGAAAATCCAGCTATTCAGAAGGAGCGTTGTGTGCAGAGCATATGATGGTAGAGAATAGTTTATAATCAGTTCCATCCTCAGTGACAAGGTCTGTCCTAGAGTATAATTAAAGAATAGTTAAGGGTAGGCAGAAAGTACTCAGTGTAAGTGATATAGGTTGATCCAAAAACACCTTCCACATTTCTAACAAGGGAAGGAAAATTCCTGGGCAAGATGAAAATCAACTGTGGGGAATCAAAGGGGAAGAGGCATTCTCCAGTCTTTAAAGGGAAAGGAATAAGGCAAATTCCTGGATTGGAATTGGTATATATGATTGAGACTTGGTAATTAGGATCAGGAATTAAACCTATTGATAAGAATATAAAATCAAGACTCAACAAAGATTGATTCAACAATTGGTTTTCCTAAGACACATGAGAGAAACATATCGAGGTCTCCTTAAATAGAAAAAAAAAAAAATATATATATATACACACACACACACACATATATATATATATATATATATATATATATATATATATATATATATATATTTCCATAACAAGATCTCACAAAAAAAGGAAGAAAGTTGGGTCTGGGATGTGTGCGGCCCGGGTTCGATCCTCAGCACCACATACACAACAAAGATGTTGTGTCCGCTGAAAACTGAAAAATAAATATTAAAGAAAATTCTCTCTCTCTCTCTCTTTTTTTTTTAAAAAGGAAGAAAGCAAAACAAAGTAAGACAACATGAACTACAGCATAGTAACAATTTGTCAAGACTGGATTTGGGAATCAGATTTTAGTCGGAACCCCCAACACCTCTGCTGCATGTGACCACTTTACATATTTTAAAGCTTCAGCATTCAAAACATGGGGACTTAGCTTCCTTGTACCACTCTTTCAATTTTTCCTTTACATCAGGATTTCAGCATTCCAAAGACATTATCTGTTGCTTTTAGTCTAAGAACAGATATCATGTACCATATTAGAATACTTACAAAAGATAAAATGATCACAATTACCAGGCTCACACTGCTTACACATTTAGAGACAATTCTGCAAGTTATTTATTCCTTCTTATAGAAGCACTGGTGCTGAAACCTATACTCTGACATTGGTAATTTTTCTATTTCTACCATTCTCTCTCTCTCTCTCTCTCTCTCTCTCTCTCTCTCTCACACACACACACACACACACACACACACATGCACAGATTTGAAAATAAACATAAAACTGATCGTGTGTGTGGTGGGGTGATATACTTTGTAAATTTACAAAATCATAAGCTCTGGACTTCACCAAACCATAATATTAAAAATCATGATTGCTCTTTTAACACTGCTAGAGCACACAGATTTACCCATGTTGACATATACAGTAGCCTAACAAAGAATCCTTCAGTCATTTGGGGAAGAGTCTCAGCGTATTTCCTCATGTACCTTCCAAATACATCACCACCACATTTCTCTACTATGCTACACATGTCTTTCTGCTCAGCTGCCTTTTTCTGCCAGGGACCCTTGTGGGGTCAGACACTATGTTGGACACCGCAGTCCTCTGTGGCAGAGGTGCTCCTTCCATCACTGACCTCTGCAAGAGTATATTTCTTCTTTATTAATTTGTCTGAAGAATGGCTCCTACTCTATTTCCCATACTTCAATTGAATCCAGACCATAATTTTGTCAGCTTTATTGAGGTATTCACCCTAACTACCCTAACTACAGAGTATTACGAACTTTTACAAATTTATAGTATTCTATAACCACCTGCCCAAACAAGACACAGAACAGTACACTTACACACCCCATAATCTTTTATGCCCAGTTATGTTTGATCCAATCTTCCCATCTCCAAACCCTAGTAACAATGTGTGTTCTGTTTGTGATTTCCAAAATGCCATTGCTGTGATTTGGATACATGTCCCATAAAGGTCCATTGGCTAAAAGTTGGGAACTCAGGGTGACATTATTGGGAGAGGTAGAGCCTTTAAGACATGGGGACTAATGAAAGATCTTAAGGTCTTTGGGAGAATGCTCATCTTATCACCTGATGATAAAGTGTTTATTTCTTAATTTGAAGTATACAAAGAGATTATGGAAAACCCAGTCTTTTCCTCTTTTATGCTTGTACCTCTGGTAAGTGAGCAAATCTAATCTAACACATAATCCCACCAAGATATGCCACAGGCTCAAAGCCATGGGACCAAATCATTATGGACTAGTGTTAATGTTACATCTAAGAACTTATCACTCAACCCTACATTAAAATTTTCTCCATGTTCTCTTCTACACATTTTGTAGTTTTATACCTTATGTTTAGCTCTATGGTCTACTTTAAGTCAATACTTAATAAGGCATGGAGTTTGTGTCAAATAGGTATTCTTATTGTCACTATTATTTTTATTGCCAAATAATGTTTAATTGGTTCAGACCATTTACTGAAGAGACTCCATGTTTTATTGAACCGAATTGAATTCATACTTTAATGCCTTGATTCCATATGCATTCTATTGATCTATAACACATTCTACAGCCAGCCCCATGTTTTCTTGCTTGTCATTAATAATATTGTCTCAAAATCAAATTCTGTAAGTTCTCTATATTAATTATTTCTAAACATTGTTCTGGTTATTCTAATTTACGTACCTTCTACTATGCATTTTAGGATAACATTATACTTCAAAACTATTTTGGATAGTAACTGCATTGGAATTGACTATTGTATGTGGAAATTTATTTTACAACTAGTACATTCAGCTGTTCTCATAGCTTTAAATAGTTTCCTTGGGGTTTTGAAATACAAAATCATATCACCTGATGATAAAGTCTTTATTTCTTACTTTGCAGTATACATGTATTTTTTTCCCACCTTAATGCACTAGTTAAGATCTTCATTACTATGTTGAGTAGGAGTAGTTAGAGCAGGAATTCTTGCTGTATCATTGACTCTGGATAAACAGTGCTTTGTCTTACTCTATAAAGTAAGATATTAGCCATATTTTTTTGTAAATGTCATTTACTAGGTTGAGAAAGTTTTCTTTAATGACTAGTTTACTAAAAGCTTATTATTTTTAGTCATGTTATAATTTTGAATTAAAACCTTTGTCCTTAAGTTATATTTCTTATTGTCCTTGAAATAGTTCTTGTTCTGAAATCTAATTTGTCTGACTTGATATAAACATTCCTGATTTCTTTGTTTACTGTCTACGCAGTATACCCTTTTTTAAATGTATTTTGTTTTAATTTTAACCTATATTTATATGAATTCATTGGGAGAAATATGTTCAGGATTTAAAAAAAACAATTTGATCACTTTTAATTGAAATCCTTAGATCATTTATGTATAATATGAGTATGGCTATGATTGAATTTAAATCTGTTACATTGTTGGTTATTTCATACTTGTTCTATTTTTTGTTTTCCCTCTTTTTGCTGATTTTTAGACTATTTTCTCTAATTCTATGCTATTTCATCTATTGCTAGCTTTTTAAAATCATAGTCTATGAAAACTTAGCTTTTCATATTTACCATATGGTCTTTTGTATAACACTTCCAATTCTTCTTTTTCTATACTTTTATTGATATCTCTCATATATAACACAGTTTCTCATGTTACATGTCTTACAATGTTACTATTTTTGCTTTAGATAAGGAGTTACCTCCTAGGAAAATTTTAAATGATTAAAAACAAAATTCATTTGCTGTTATTTTACCAGTTCGGGAGCTCTTCTTTGAGCAATTGCTCTACTTTGAGTAATTTCATGCCTAGGTTTTGACTCATACTTTTTCTGCATGTAGAAATTTCTTGAAAATTTCTCACAGTGTACAACTACTGACAATTTTTCAAAATTGTTTGTCTGAAAAAGTCTTTATTTCACCCTCTTTTTCTTCTTGCTACAGAATACTGGGAGAACTGTATTTTCTTCCTGTATTTTTAAAGTCTTCTGACTATAAATATTTTATATTTTATTATTAGTTATCACTAGTTTGACTATGATGAGTCTGGATGTTTTGATTTATTTTCGTTTGCAAGTATCATTAGAGGGTATCGCTGATTTGGGAGATATGTAATTTGATGTCTTTAACTACTTTTGGACAATTCTCAGTTGCTATTCCTTCAAACTTTTCTTATTTTTTTTCTCCTTATGGGATTATAGTTGCTCAAATATCAGACTGCCTTGTATTTTCCCACACCTAATGGAAGCTCAGTTCTTGCTATTTCCTTTCTATTCTCTCTGTATTTCAATTTCCATAATTCATGCTTTCTTCAAGTTTACTTCTTGTTTCTTTGCTGCATTAAGTCTATTCTTGTGCCTAACAGTGGAATTATTCATCTCTGTCTTGTTATTTCTGGCATTTCTTTTTGGTACTTTTCTATAGTTTATCTATCTATCTATTTATCTATAATTTGTTATTGTCATGGGAATCACACCCTGGGTTTTCCACACACTAGGCGCTGCTGTACCACGGGGTTACACCTCTGTTTTTTTGTTTTGTTTTAAATTATTTTGAGAAAGAGTCTTGTTAAGGTGCCCAGGATGGCCTTGAATTTGAGATACTCCTGCCTCAGCTTTACAAGTTTCTGGGATAAAAGCTTTGAGCACCATATCTGGCTCCCACCTCTATTTCAATTGATACTTAAATCTTCTTACTATGCATGCATGCTATTCATTTTCCACTGAAGTCTTGAACATATCTACCATAGTTTCTTAGTTTTTCTAAGAATCACAACGACATGGGTCATCTCTGAGGGTTTCCATTTGTATTTGTATCTTAATAATGGATTTTCTTTTCTTGCCATTTTTCTCATAAATTTTGATTTAACTATTAAATATGATATATAAAAGAGTGAAAGCTGTTTTAAATAGTCTGTTTGGTAATTTGCATTATCCTTTTTCCCTTGGGTCATTAGTCAAGGAGTTGAGTCAATAACCCACAGTTTTGCAATTCTCTTAGTATTATCTTATGTTTAAACTTGAGCCCTGGATGCTAGAGATTTTTCCTAGTTCTCATTGATCCTCACTCAGATTCACTCAGATTCCATACTTTCATACCTGTGCTACAGAAGAAAGTGCTCAATACCCCTTGCATTTCCCCAGTTGTAGGTTGCCAAATACATGTCACTTTAATTTTGCTGGGCTGGTTGGGGAGGGCTTTTTATTAACCCAGGCCAATGCTGATCTTAGGTAACTTCTGTTTGTCTAGGCTTTGTAGGTGAGGATTTCTTATGAGAGACCTCTTGTGGCTGTGGTGCATGAGGAGAGAAGTTCCTGCCCCAAACCCAATACTAAAACAATACTAACAAGATAGAGATCACGGGCTCAATATTTTTACATCTCTCCTCTCCCAGAGGTATTGGGTTTTGCTACTTCTATGCTTCCTCAGCCAAAGTGGATCTTTACCTTTACCAGAGGTGAGGGGGTTGGCTTTTCTACCCAGAGTGGTCTGAAGCTTTAGATCTGTGTTTGAGAATGGTGTAGGGAAAGGAACAGGGCTCTCTAGGCCTTCCTGCAGGCCTTTATCACTGAAGACAGTTCTCTCTAATATTCTACTCCATCCTCAATCTTTCTCAGGGGCACAAAGTGAAGTTTTGTGGAAAAGAGCCACCAACAAGAGTGCAGATTCCTATGAGAAGTCTGTACTGAGCCCCCCTAGGGTCTTCTCCTGGTGTGATGGCCTACACAGGCCCTCCAGCAAGACACGTAATTTTAGTTTTCTCTTCCTTGATCACTCAATGGTGATGGCACCTACTGCTTCTATTTTCTGGCCCAGGTGAATATTGGCACATACTCTCACTTCTTGAAGATTCTGGTCCTTTCCTTGGACTTCTGGATACTTGGTTGTTCTACAATCTGAGATGGGATTAAAAATGCTGTTATGCTGTTAAAGTTGTTATGTCTTTTTCTCACTTTTTGCATAGGAGTAATGGAATCTCTTTCTGGTTTTCTACCGTATGGGCAAAAGTGGAATTCCTCTCAAGATTTAATTTTTAATTACACATTTATGGATATTATTATGAATGTCATAAAAAGTTCAACACAGGTTAGCATATAAATCCTATTGTACATGGCTGCTCATATAGTGTGCAGGGCAAAACCAAACCTTGAGACTCCTTGGAAAGCTTCCTGTCCTCTTATTGCCTGGCCTCCACATTAAGGGAAACTTCTTACTTTCCTCTATTACAGCCCTCTCTCTCATCCCACCCTTAGCATGACTACCAGTGGAAATCCACAGCTGTGGGATGTCTCTGTGCATTCCTGATATGGGGTCCACCGAATCTGTAATCTGTGCAAAGAAAAAAACCAAACACTTCCTGCTTAGAGAGAAATCTCTTCCTAGGGCCACTGACAGACTATCATCTACCTTAAGGGGTGTTTTATTTCAGCAACAAGGCTGTCACCTACTCCTGTGACAGTAATCACAATACTGCAGAAATCTATTTCCCAAAGGCTGGCAGATTTATTTTTAAACCATATCCCATTGTGAAAATCAAAGCTACTTTCTATTATCTTGCTTGAAGCCCAATTGTCCAATACTTTTCATAGTCCTTCGTCTGTCTAGAAGTAATGAGAGCACCTACAAATGTTTCTAGCAGTACTACACTCTAAACTACGAATGTATGAACTGCAACTGGCTCAATGGCACACACACACACACACACACACACACATATGCACACACAAAGACATACCTATAGAAACATGTGCTTACATTCACACATCTGTACTACTCCCATCAAAGTGAAAAAAATAATAATTTTCAGGATATAGATATATAAATTCAGATTAATGAAAAACAATCTAACCTCCAATGACACAGATTTGATTAAAGAGTAACATTTTATTTTCATAAAATCTCAAAACTTTCATTAGAATTTTCTCTTTGTATTGTGTCACTTAAGTTCCCTAATAACCTCATAGTTACATAATCTAAGAGGCTCATGCTCACTAAAAACAGCACACCAAATGTCCATCCCCTGAGTTCCAAATTAAGGGGGAAATTTACACTGTATTTTTAAAAATAAAAACTTTAAATCCTGCCCTAATCGATGACCACATTATATTTCTGGTAAGGTTAAAATTGAAATTATTTTGATCTACAGTATTTGTAAAGATTTTAGACTATTGTGGAAAAACACTGAGTTCATAAAGTCTATTTTTCTTCAAAATTCCCTTGTGTTTGACACTTCTGAGTTTGTGTAATCACCTTTTTTTATTTTCTCACATTGACATTCTAAGAGTCAAACCATCTCTCTGTTCTCACACCTTGCATCACAAATTAGAGATAAGAAAATTCTTTCATGGTGGGAATTCCCATACCAAGATGAACTCTGGTATTTCACAGCCTGAAGAGAGTACACTTCAAAATCTTATGTCAAGATTTTATAAAATAAGCTTCTTGGGAGATAGACAAGCAGGACTACCTGGCATTCCAGATTTATAGCATTCTATCAATGTTAATTCTAGGAGACAGTTGAACAAAAACTAATTTTCTTAGAATTTTCATTACATAATACGATTCTAAATGTGAGGTTTTAGGGAAAATTTTGTAATATATAATTTGTATGTCTTATTTACAGAATATTCCAAAAATACAGAAATACCATATCATAACTTCATACTTACAGGGAGGTTTTAAAAATGGAAATTTTTAAAATGTTTGTTTTAAATTTCTTTCTTTTTATTTAAAAAAATTAAATTTATAAAAACAGCATAAACTTTCTCCCAACATTTAGATAAGTAACACCTTGAAGTTGCTGTCCAAATGAATTCCACGTTTTTTATATATTTACCACATAGGTAGATATAAATAAAACTATTTATCTTGGCTACTTTTATATTAATGATAACATACAGTTTCTATTATTTGTAAATTATTTTTGGTGTTCAATGTTTTTATGTTAATTTTAACTATAGTAGAATATTGCAACTATGAAAAAATAGTTTACTATTCATCTTCATGGTTACAATTCCTGCTAAGACAAAAGCCCTATATATCAAACATAGATATGAGAGTGTCACAAAGGTAAATAGTTTAAAGTAAAATTTCTAAGATATGCACATATTATGTATCACTAAATTCCTCTTTGAAATATGTCTACCAGCTTTCATTCTAACCAAGGATGCACAAGAATGTGTTTCTCATAGTTATGACAGTGTTTGGGGAACCCAGATGTTAGTTTTACTAATCTAAGAATTAAAGGTCAGTGCCTTATTGATGTTTTAATTAATTTGATTGAGAGATTAAACATTTTATATCTTCGTGATTCTTCTGGAAAGTTTTCTGCCTATATCATTTGCTTATTTTAAAAAAATGCTTTGTTTAATTGTAGTTGGACACGATACCTTTACTTTATTTGTATGTGGTGCTGACAATCGAAGCTAGGGCTCCATTTGTGCTAGGCAAGTGCTCTACCACTGAACCACAACCCCAGCCCATCATTTGCCTATTTTTAAAATTGAACCACATCTCTATTATTTTTGAAAGTATTTTTTATATTTATACTAATTCTTGGTTATCAGAGTTGCAAAAATGAGATTGTCAATATTTCCATAATATAAAATTTAATAGTGCAAAACAATGACATATATATTTTATGCATATACACATTCTTGGGAACCATACAAAACCCCATGGCATTAATTTAGTCACCAGCTTAAGAATAATTGTAATCTAGGAGTTGAGAAGAAGACTGTGCAGACTAGTACATTGTTATAACTTTTAAATAAAATATACTAATGAAGCGGTATGAAAAATATTAACACATATTAAATATATATGTTCCTCCTTTGCTTTACTAGGTCTTTTCAGGAAAAAATATACTTTATTATAATGTTTTTTCATATAACCATTTATTTTATATTTTCTGACTTATTCTGAATCTCTAGGATAATTTTTTTCAACACCATTATGTAACTGTCATTTCTTTGTCAAGCTTATTGCAAGTGGTTTTTGTTTTGTTTTTGTTTGGAGAGTGGGTTGTAGCTACTGGGAATGGAATTACTTTCATGATTTCTTTCTCAGCAGATTTGTTATTGGTGTATCAAAAAGCTACTGATTTTGTAGGTTTTTGTATATAAAATCATGTCATGTATAAACAGGGACTTAACTTCCTCCCTTCATATTGTATGCCTTTTACTTATTTCTGCTGCCTAATTGCTCTGGCTTATACATCTTATGCTATCATTAAAAAGTACCATGAGAGTGGACATCCTTGTCTTGTTCCTGATCTTAAAAGGAAATACTTTCAGTGTTATTCAGGATAATGATGACTGTGGCTTTATTGTATATACTCTTTATTATGTTAAAGTATGATCTTTCTATATCTAATTGTTCAGAGCCTTTATCATAAAGGAATTTTGAATTTTATCAAATGCTTTTTCAGAATGTATGAAAATAATAATATGGTTTTTATCTTTAATTTTGTTGATATGAGGTATTATGCTTATTGATTTGTATATATTGAACCATCTTTGCACTTATGGGTGAAGGCAACTTAATCATGGTGAATTATGTTTTTGATGGGCTGTCCAGTCTGACTTGCTAATATTTTGTTAAGAAATTTACATTTATGTTCACTGGGGATACTGGTTGATATGTGTGTGTGTGTGTGTGTGTGTGTGTGCGCGCGCGCGCGCACGTATTTACGCGCTCCTGTGTGCATTTTGCATCCTTGCCTGATTTTGATAAGAGTAATGCTTACTTCTTAGAATAGATTTGAAATTCTATGAAACATTTTGAGAAAAATGATCACTATTCTTCTTCCAAAGTTTGGTAAAAGTCAGCATTGAAGCCATATGGTGCTGGACATTTGTTGTTGTTATTGGAAGAATTTTCATTTCTCACCTACCCATTTACCCTTGTTATTGGATTAATCAGGTTTT
Organism: Callospermophilus lateralis; assembly: GCF_048772815.1. Taxonomy (NCBI): domain Eukaryota; kingdom Metazoa; phylum Chordata; class Mammalia; order Rodentia; family Sciuridae; genus Callospermophilus; species Callospermophilus lateralis. The sequence continues at coordinate 108,600,923 of NC_135312.1, read as the reverse complement.
GTTTTGTTTTGTTTAATAAACCATGTAGAAGATCAAAGATAGGGATCACAATCTTTTACTTTGTACACAGATTAACTCATTACGGATCAACAGGTAAGACCTGAAACTCTGCAACTGCTAGAAGAAAACAGAGAAAACACTTCAAAACATTGGAATAGGCAGTGATTTTCTGCATAGGACCCCCCCAAAATCAAGGAAAATAAGCAAATGGGATTGTATCAAACTAGAAAACCTGCAAAGAAAAAATATCAGCAGAATGAAGAGTTACAGAATCAGAGAACCTATTTGTCAATTAATTGCAGAGGCAAATATTTTCAACTGACAGATTAATATTCAGAATATGTAAGGATCCAAAAACACTTAACACACCCAGCCATATTCAATATTCAATTAGAAAGCAAGCAAATGAACATGAAAAGACCAATTTCAAAAGAAAAATGCAAATGGCGAGCATATATATGAAAGGTGTTTGACATCATTTGCCATTTGGGAAATAAAATTCAAAAGCATGATGACATATTGTCTCACCCCAGATAGAATGGCTATTATCAAAAACCAAAATATAACAAACTCTGCTAAGAATGAGGAGGGAAAAGTACTCTTATTTACTATTGGTAGGAATGTAAGTAAGTTATAGTTATTATATAGTTATTATATAGAACAGTACAGAAGATAATGTAAAAAATAAAAATAGATCCAACATATTATCTAGCTACCAAACTCCTGGGTATATACCCAAAGGAAATAAAATCAGCATTCCAAAGAGCTACCTGCATGCCTAAAGTCATTGCAGCACTAGATACAATAGCTAATATATGGAATTCACCAATGGATGAATCAATAAAGAAAACGTGATACACACACACAATGCAATATTATTCAGCCTTACAAAATGAAATCCTGTTATTTGCAGCAAAATGGATTTAACAGGAGGATACTACGTTGAGTGAAATAAGCCAGATTCAGAAAGATGATGACCACATATTTTACCACATATGCAGATTCTAAATGCTGTCAACATGAAAGTAGAAAATTGTGATTACTAGATATTGGAAAAAGGGGTAATGTTGATGGAGGGGTTGAATTTTATTAGTCTGTATTGTTTTTATGTATGAAAATATCACCCTGAACTCCATTAATGTGCACAATTAATGCAGGTTAATAAAAATAATTAACTTTATTTAAAAGGCGGATAGTTTTGTCAGGGAGGAGAAGAAGAGAAGTTCAGTAGATTAGACAAAGGGAAATGAAAGGAAGTGGGCATAGGAATAGAAAATACAATAGAATGAATCAAACATAATTTTCCTATATAGCTATATGAAAATACCTAAATGAATGCCACCATTGTGCCCACCAACAAGAATGGGGTCCTTATTAGTATAAGCTATATTCCATGCTTGTAAAATTTTATCAAAATGAATTCTACTGTCATGTATAACTAAGAAGAACCAATAAAAAGTAAAAATAAATTTTAAAAAGAAAAGTCTTATAGAAATACTTTTTTGTACTTAGGGATTTGATCCATACATAATATTATTATGTTATTAATAACATTCTATTGAAACAATTTCAAACTTATAGAAGAATTGCAAGAAAATTATAAAGATCTCTCAGATCCTTTACCTATTGATATTTTGTCTATTTTGTGTATTACCTTTTTTATCTATCAGTCCATTTTGGAATAAGTTTCCTTTGCCCTTTATACTTCAAAGTATATTTTCTAAGGGAAAGAGCAAATGGCATCTTATAACTACAGTTCTTATTCTATATCCCAACAATATGTTTCATAGTATACTGGCGACAACTGTTCCAATAAATGTACCAGTAGTATTTTTGTATATAGGATACTTCCAGCAATATACTACACAATGGTTCCTAGTTTGGTTAACCTCCCATGTAAATGTTTGTATTAGGTTTCTGTTACTGTAACAAGTATCTGGAACAATATGCTTCTATAGATAAAAGGGTTATTTTAGCTCATTGTTTTAGAGGTTTCACTCCCTGGGTAGTTGGCCTTTTTGCTTTTGGTCCTGTGGCAATACAGAACATTGTGGTAGGTCCTGCAAGTAGGAGTAAAACTGTTCACCTTATGACAGCTAGGAAGAAAGGGGAGAGATAGGAAGGGACTGAAGACCCACAATTCCCTTCAAAAGTATACTTCCATTGACTTAAGTCCTTTCACTAGGCTCCGCCTCTTAAAGATATCACACTTCCCCAAAGCACCAATCTAGGGACAAAGCCTTTACCACATGGACCTTTGAGGAACATTCCAGGTCACTGTGAATTTTTTTTTTTATGGAATTGGTTAATATTTAAGTCAGTGTACTGAGTACTATATTGTGGGTGCACCACATGAAATCAGTTGAAGATCTTAAGAGCAAAGTTTGAGGTATTGTAAAAGAAGAAAATATCCTGCCTCCAGATTGCAGCATAGAACTTTTGTCTGAGTTCCCAACCTTGGGACTCAAGACTGCAACATCAACCCTCTCTTGAATATTGACTCTGCTTGCTTGTGTGGATGTCAAACTTGCCGGCTCCCAGAATTGCATCAGCCATTTCTTAAAAGAAATCTCTCTGTATATAAGTATATATCCTATTTGTTTTACTTCTCTGGAGAAATATATATATATATATATATATATATATATATATATATATATATATGTATATACACACATACACACACACACACACACACACACACACACACATATATATATATATATTTTAAAGGTATAAAATTAAAATGGTGAATTTAAACTTATTAATTTTCACCATTTAAATTTGCTACTCTGATATATATATATATATATATATATATATATATATGTCAGAGTTTAAATATTATATATGGTTAATATTTTTAAAAGGCGTGGATTTTAATTTAATAACTAAATTAACTCTTTATCTAATAGCTACATCATGAATTCCTATTTTAAACTTTTTTCCATTGGGCTTTCTATTGTATTACTTGGTGTTCTCTTTTCAACCCAACAATTTGAATTAGGAAATTAATGTCTCTTCATATATTCAGTATAATTAATAAAATATTTATGACTATGAATGTTCTTCTCATAGTTTTAATATAGCCTACAATTTATGATATGTAGTGTTGTAGTAATTATTTGTAGAGATTATATAATTTGCATTTCTCCCTTCATGCAAGAGTTGTTTAATTAAAAATGCTGTAATATTTTGTTGGAGGTCCTACTAAAATTTGTTTGTGATTTTTATTGAGACTATATTGTGTTGGGAAACTCTGTTTGTAATATTTTCATGATTAATATATAATCAATGTTATAAATACTCTATATAATGAAAAAATTTGTATTTTGAATTATCAGAGTATATATTCCTCTATGTATCCAAAAGATTTAACTTGTTGGTTGCATTACGTAGATCTTCTATACCAATACTTTGCTTTTTCTATCTGATTTGTCTTTGAGAATGGTACAATAAAGTCTATTGTTAATGTGTTTCTAGCTATATCTTGTACTTCTTGGCCAATTTCTGGTCATGGCAGTGCTTTTGGTATTATTTGGGATATAGATATTCATAAATGTTATGTGCTTGTTATGAATTGTCTTTTTGCATTGCAAAGTGTCCTTTGTCTCTGTTAAGACTTTTTGGCTTTAAACTATTGGTTTAATATACATATTCTTAATTATACTTTCCATTTGACAGATATAGCTTTGCTCACATGTTTGGTATTATATGTCCTGAAAAATGGTGTCTCAGCTGTGTTTCTTGAACATAATATAAAAACAAGACTTGCTTCTCGAGGCAGACAGAAAATCTTTTTCTTATAACAGGTGAATTAATACCATTTACTAGTTTAATAAAATATTCTACACATTGTGTGAAGAAATATATTTTCTAGATAGGGTTTCTTAATTGTGTTGCTCATATTGAATTTATTTATTTATTTATTTATTTTTAAACTTTTTTTTTTTTAAAGAGAGAGAGGGGTAGAGAGAGAGAGAGAGAGAGAAAGAGAGAATTTTATTATTTATTTTTTAGTTATTGGCAGGCACAACATCTTTGTTTGTATGTGGTGCTGAGGATCGAACCCGGGCTGCACGCACGCCAGGCGAGCGCGCTACCGCTTGAGCCACATCCCCAGCCCTCATATTGAATTTAAACTTATTAATTTTCACCATTTGATTTTGCTACTCCAGTTTCATGTGTATTTTGTTAGATTATTGTCCTTAAAGCTATTAAATAACTTTAAGCAAGTTCAGAACTATTGGTTATTCCTAGTCAGTTTTGTCCATTATATAATCAATGTCTTTATTTATTCTTTAAAGCTACTTTATTTTGGTGAATATGTATTATTTGTATAGATTAGTGGAGTTCAGTGCAATCTATAGTAAATACCAATACAATCCAACTTCCATTTGTCCACCCCCAAATTCCTATCTTTTTTCCTCCTAATAAGGCTCTTTGCCTTCAAGTAAATTTTTATTGTTACTAAAATACTTCTATCAGCTCCTTTATTCATGTTTTTCTCATATATTTTTCTATTTCATTTTTTTCTTTTTAAATTTTTTTTTCTTTTTTTATATATAGGACTACTTCATTATTTTTAAGGTTTTTGAGATCTATACTTAGATATGTTCAGGAGTTAAATTTGCATTATTTTTCCATACATAGTTTATCAATTATATACAATATTCCTCCTATTAATTTTTTTATTTAAACTTCTATACACTGTCCTTTAACTCATTTGAATTATCTCATTTATTTTTTCATATTATACTTCTGGAATTTTCCCTATGCCAGTTATTAAATAATCTGTCTTTTCTCCAAATTTTGCTGTTCTTTTTTTCAATACCTGTACATACAAAAGTCTTTTTCATTCACATGAAAACATGGATATGATTTGGTGTACTTTGTTTGCATATCTGTCCTATTTTTTGTACTACACCCTTGTTATTTCTCTGGCTTTATAATACATCATAACGAATTTAAGGGTAAATATATCAGGATTGTTTCACATTTTGTTAGACAGAATTGTTATTTTTAGGTTCTTGTTATACTTTAACAATTAGAACTGTTTGCACATGAAGAAACCTCATATTATTTTATCTTACTTTCTTGTTATAATCAGACATCTAAAATAGATTATTTATCCATTCATATAATTATTTTAGAAGTTCTTGAACTAAGCTGAAAAAAAGATCACTTTTAAAAAATCATATAGCTGTTAGAGAAAATCAGCATTCCAAATAATATATCTTTAGAAACAGCACTATAAATCAAAATCACTTAAAAATTCATAAATCCTAAATAAAATATTAGCAAATGGAATCCATGTGTGTTATTAAAGACTAATATCCCATGACCAAATTGGATTTAGCTTAGCATGCAAGGGTGATTTCATATTAGGAAATACATTTATGTAATTCATTATATTAATTAGTTAAAGAGAAAAATACATGATTGCCTCAATAGAATACAAAATGTATTTTGAGAAAGTTCAACATCCTCTACTGATTAAGAGACTTAAAAAATAGCAAAACACCATTGTCTGAAAATATTACAATAGATAAAATTAACAATAGATAAAATTATTTCTAAAAATAAAATATTGTATCTACCATTAAAATACTAGAAGTCACAATAACATCTGAGGAAAGATTACATCTTAACAGTGAGCCAGGTGTGGTGGTGTATACCTATAATTCCAGCATCTGGAGAAGCTGAGGCAGTAGGATCACAAGTTCAAGGAGAGCCTCAGCAATTTATCAAGGTCCTAAGGAACTTAAGGAGATACTGTCTCAAAATAAAAAATAAAAAGGGCTGGGGATGTGACTCAGTGGTTAAGCACCTCTCAGTTCAATCAAAATAAATTATATACAGTATTATAAAACAGTTTGTGAAGGATCTTATTGGTACAATGAAATGAAATTAGATAATATACCACAAATACTTTGCTTCTTTACAGAGTAAATTCAAGTAAACAGTAACAACAAAGTGAAATAGAGAATTTTAAGGTTAATATGCATAAATAAAAATAATGTATGTCAATATAAATTTATTGCAAAATATGTGAAAATTTTAAAGATAAATTGATACTATATATCATTTGAAGTGCTTATTTAAATCATTCAGATATTAAGATGATTCTAAAAAAGAAGCTGAAAGATGAATAAATGGAACAAATTTTCAATTCAGGAAGCAGAATTCAACATATTGTAAGTTAGGTCTTCAAATTAGTGAACAAAAATAAATCAATCAACAGATTTCTTTGTATATATGGTGATCTTTCAGGTAAAGCTAGATTCTTATTTTGCACACACTAGGAAACTTCCAGTGTATTTAAACATAAGAGAATACACAACATAAGAATAAGCGCATTTTTATATTATTAGATGGAGAATATTTTCTTAACATGAAGACATTTATCCATAAACTTTACATTGAAAAAGAAATGCATGTGTAGTTTGGATCTGGAATGTACTTTAAAGGCTTATTTATGGACGATTTGTTACCCAGGGAAGTGATGTTCAGGGGTTCCCAGAGTATATTTAAATCATAAATGCTCCAACCCTGTAACTGGATTAATCCATTGAGAGATTCATAGATGAATGGACCACTGGGAGGTGGTGGAAACTTTTTAGGTATATTGAGGAAGTAGGTACTTGGAGTTATGTAGAAGGGTATTATATCTTGTCCCCAACCGCTTTCTGTGGCTTCCTGCCCCCTATGATTTGAACAGCGTTTATCAGCTGTACCCATCCACCATGATATTCTGTGTCAGCTTAAGCTCAAAACAATAAAGTCATATCATGTCCTGAAACCTCTGAAACCATGACCCAAAATAAATCTTGCCTCTTTTAAGTGTTTTATGTCAAGTATTTTGGTTAAAGTGATGAAAATCTAACAGCATATGTATACAAAACCATAAAAACCATAAACAAAGTAAAAATACAAAAAAAAGAAAATACCATTTATAAGCCCAATTGGTATCTTAAGTTATTGATATTAGCAAGAGTTTTTACAAATAAATAACAAAAAGTTTAGTAACATAATTTCCAATTAGTGTATGTATTTTCCTCATGGTGATTTTTCTCAAATCCTTTAATTTTTGACATACAAAAAAACTGAGAAATGATTGAATATTTCCTCAATCCATACAAGTATTCCAGTTCTCTCATTCATAAAAGAAGTTCTATTTTTGAATTTCTATCCTATAATTGTATGAGTGTACTGCGATGTTTGCATGGGCATAATATAATAAACATTCAAATGGGTCAGTTGTTCAGGTAATTTATTTGTGTGTGTAGGCTCAGTCTCCTTGGTAAACCTACAATCTGAAATCCACCTCTACTTCCCAAGACATCGCACCTTGTCTTGACTCTTTCTTGCATTGTATCTCCTACTTCAGATGCTGGACTTAAAGATTTGTTTGGGAGCCAAATTGCCAGAGTTTAAAACTCCTATATGTACTAGTTGTTTTCTACAAATACTTTGAAGCCTTACAGGCTCTGCTGGCAACACTTCCAGTACCATGTGGAAAGAGGCTTGATCTATGCAAATTGTTTTACTCAGAAAGTTGTTTCTAGGGGTGTACCCTTGAAGAAAGTGTCTGTGCTATACCTTTTGGGGTATTTACAAAGAATTTCCCAATGGACTCAGCTATTATGAATATAGTCTTTTAATTAATTACCCTGGATTCCTCTTTCTCTGGAAGTTGCCTTTGTGTTTGATGTTGCACTAAGATAAGTTTTTACTTCACAAGTGGATTTATATTTCAAGTATTCTTGACTATAGTTTTCTCTGTTTGGGTTTCTTTTTCCAATCTACCTCAATGTTTCCTATATTTTAGAAATTCTTCATGATTTCAAATGAACTAATAGAACATTCTTGTATTTAAGACATTGCTCTAAACATTTCAAATATGTAGGAAAGGTCCTTGCTCAGTTCATTATTGTAGTTTTCTGATGGCTCTGTTCTGATTATATTTCTTAACTATTACTACAACTTGCTTACTTATTGTCTCTGACCCCAACTACATTGTAAATTTTCTGGTAGTACAGACCTTATCAGTTTTGCTTACCATAGTGTTTCTTACACCTAAAACAATGTCAAGCACAGAAGATACGCAGTATACATTTGTTGCCAAAAATATGTGACTAGATTAATGATTAGTTTGGATATATTGCTTACTTTCTCTTTGCTTGTTTATTTTACAGTAATAAGGACCACAGCTCTCCTGCTTTGTGGCTCCCAAAAGATAAGCATACCATGGAGTCTCTTCCTCAGATTCCATTCTGAGGCCTCCATTGGTGGAAGTTTGATTGGATGGAGAAGTTTAATTTAGGGAAAAATAAGAAGAAAGCTCCTCACTAGGTCCAACTTGCATTCTCAAATATATCTTTCTTATTAATAAAACATATAGTTTTATTATATATATGGATAAACACATCAAATTATATGGAAACAGATAAATACAATCATTCTAATGAATCATAACAATGCATATGCTCATTTGACATTACATATAAATTACATAATTTGGAACAGGAAAGAGAATTCCTATATATAATATGTTCTGGAAGAGGAAACCCTACTTCAGAGTTAATGATTGTAGGAGGTTTTGTGACTGTGAAACAATTTTTAGAAGAATAGGTAAAGGGAAAGAAAAAATAATTTATATTGATGTAATAAAATATAATTAAAGTTACAAAAACAAAAAAATACCCTGAGATGGAGACTTTTCTACTATAGAAGAAAATTATGTTATTTATTATTGGCTATTTATTAAAATTTTTGCTTTATCTGGCTTATATGAATAAGCATTGCAGTAAAAAGAATATTACATATCATTGACTTCAATTCCCTAGCAGTTACAAGTTCTGTTCTGCCTTAATTATCATTTAAAACAAATTAATTTTTACATCATTCTGACGTAACTGCTAAATAACTTTATGTGAACATTTGTAATAAACTCAAAACTCAGAAGTAATTTCTGTCTTCTGCTAGCCCTGTCCATGTTAATTAAAATTGAAAAGACAACTGAATTAAAAATTACCTAAACGAAGTGGTCTGATCAATTAGGATCGGGCTATTAAACTGACATAGACTTAATTCAGTCTAAAGGATAAAAGCACCAGGAGAATGTTCATGATGTATTTGTATTTGTATTATAACCTTCATGGTATAAATTTTTACAGAAGAAAAAAATATTTTTGAACCAAATGGGATGATTATGCTCATTACAATAAAAAAGAAAACCTTCATAATTTGGACAATAATTTGGAGGGGAGAAGAGATTCTCCTGGGTTTTTCTCTCTCTGTTGGGTTTTGTTTGCTTTTTATTTTGACACACCATCAAAAATTCTGTCTGCTTGATTTTTTAAAAAATATTTTTTTGGAGATGGACAAAATACCTTTGTTTTATTTATTTATTTTTATGTGGTGCCGATTAAGCCCAGTGTCTCACGTGTGCTAGGCAAGTGCTCTCCCGCTGAACCACAACCCTAACCCTGTCTGCCTGATTTTCATAATGCTGTGTTTTTACCTATAAATATTAAATTGTGATTGGCTCCTATCCTCCTATCCTTTGTTAAAGTATTTCTATCTTGTTGTAGAATGAATAGAATTTAACCTAGTAAAAATATGTTCAAAACGGAAAATGGATATACACTGATCTAAAGCCTGAAGGTTTCTATCTTAATAACCAACAAACTCAGGGAAATGTATATATGGATAAACACATCAACTTATATAGAAACAGATATATAAATACAATCATTCTAATGAATCATAACTGTGCATATGCAAGCATACATATTTAAAAAATAAAACTTTATAATTAGTTTAATAAAAGTACCATTTATGACCTCTTATGCATGCCTATTTTTCTCCAAAATTACAAAACTCTATGTACACATACACACAAACATACATACGTACTCAAAAGAAATCATTATCATACTATTTCACACAGATTTGATGCATGATCTACTTCCCCAACCACCTAATTATATATATATACTTATATATTTATGCACATACACACACACACACACACACACACACACACACACACACACACATATATGCATATGCATACCTGGGTAGTTTGGCCAAATTTTCAATCATGTATAAATGAAATTCTATTATACACACTCTTCTATAATTTGCTTCTTTTTAGCTGATTTTTTTTGTAAGATCCATTCAAATGTGGCATTAAACTGTTGTTCATTCACATTCACTGAGTTTGGTGCTCCATTTATTACTCCAGGTCAACTTTATTTTCTCTAGGATTAACAAATGTCTGGGCTGTTCCAGTTTGGGCTTTAATACACAAAACCATTATGAGTATTGTATACAAGAATTTCCTTAGGCTTAATATCTTGAAGAGAAATTGCTGAGTTTTAAAAATGAGCATTTCCCTGCAATCACACACCGGTTTCTCAACATCATTCTGCCTGTTTATTTTATCAACATTATATGGGAGTTAAAATGTCTCCAAAGATTCAACCAATTTTTGGTAATGTCTGATTGGAAAATCATGTCAATTGAGCAAGTATGCAACAATGTCTCACTGTTTTTGTAATTTTGTAAATTTCCTTGATCATTGATAAAACAAATGAAATGAGAGTTTATCCCGTGTTTATGGGCCACATGTGTACTCTTTCATTTAGTGCCTCTCAATTTTGTTCCATTCATCCCTTTATCTATTTTTCATAGTATGTTATCTTATAAGGCACTTCTTTACAACTTGTTTTAATTCTTTAAGAGCATTAGTCCAATTCTTAGCACTGTGTCATCCTTTTTAAACTTTTTTGAATTGACTTAAGTTCCACTGGGGAGAAAACAAACCTGCTCTAATTGACTAGTGTTGTTCAGCATTTGTCAATAACTTGGATAGAGCTGATGTTTTTATAGTAATGAGAATTGTGATCCATGACAGGATATAACTGTTAATTTATTAAGAATTATCTACTTTATCTCAATAAAATATTAAATTTCTTTTCTTTGAGGAATGCAAAATTTTCCTGGTTTCACTTGTAGGGTACTTCATGTTTTACATATTGATTTTATATACAATAATACTAATTATAATCTCCAACACTATTGATTTTTATACTTTCACTTTTTGGGGGGCAAGGAGACTAGGAATTCAACTCAAGGGCACTGGACCACTGAGCCACATCCCCAGCCCTATAGTGTTACTGCTCTCTCTAGCACTATTCTACTTTTACCTTCTCTAGCATTAACCATTTGGCTTCCACATATGAGTTCATGCAGTATTTGATTTTCTAAGCCTGATTTACATCAAAATTGGTCATTATGATATATTATAAAATTTGCTTTTTTATAGACTCACTTTTCTAACATGTCTTTTACTGAGAGTGATATCAGAATTTTCCATTCTTACATAATTATTGCTATCATAGAAAGACCTACCCTTATATGTTAGAAAATGTTTTTTTTTATTTTGCTGCTGTATAACAGTTTTTCTAGAATTGAAATCTTAGAACTCACCATCAAAGCAAAAAGAGCCTCAAATTCTCCTTAAGAGTTTTTACTACTAAATAAACTACTCAGTCTTTCTATTTTTTCATGAGTCATTTGTATGATTTATTTTTTTATAATTTTTTCATTTCATTAAAATTATCAAAAGCACTGTATAATTTTTTGCCACATTCTTCTATTAGACCTTATGTCTCAACCTTTAAAATAGAAACATTTTTTCTTTTCTGAAAATGGATATTTGTGTCTTGATTATCTCTTTCCTGATGAACCAACACTGGTATCGTGAATTGTGGATATTTTCTAACTGAAACACAAATAAATGATACTTGTTAAACAACTCTTTCTGGTTTTCCATTACTAACAACCATAAAGGTGTTTTCTGTAATTCAGCTACACAATTTTCATCTACTTACAAATATCCATAAATAACAAATGATGAATGAGTGATTATTTTAAAGTATGGATCTACTAAATATTAGAGCCTTGTCTAACTTGCTTCTCTTACTGTCCACATTGACGAATATCATGCCTTTGTAGAAAGTGGGTAACCTGCCCAGGGATAATAGATAAATAAGAAATACAGCCAGGATTCAGAGCCAGGCTTGACTGAAATTAACTTTGTACCTATCTATCACTACTCTGGACTGATTTTAAAATGTACAAGGTGATTGTAATCTCCAAAATCCCACATAGAACTGTTAAATCACTCAAATATTGAGTTAATATATTAGAACAAAGTCCAACAGCAAATTTCACATTTTGCTAAGAAAGTAAATATGAAATATAAAACTTCACCTTCTCATATTTTATAAACTCTATGAGTTTTCTCTAAATTATTGCAAAGAATGATATTGTTAAACTTAGTGTTCTCAGTATTTAATGGAATGTTAGTTAGTAAATCATAGTAATGTGTAGTCTAATAACTTTTTCACAATCATATTGGTGGGGAATTAAGTATACAGTGTGTCAATTAATGATTTATAAACATAGATGATTCCAGTGTAACTAGTGAAATTATTGTTTCCCAAATTGTTAATGAAGAAAAATATCTGTGATGTTTTTATATAATGGTAGACATGACTGCTAACTCCTACTCTCTATTGTTCTACAGTCTTTGGGGTTGGTAGACAAGAATCATGAAAGGAAGTAAGTAAGATAAAGGGATAAGAGAGTCACTGCATCTAATCAGCACACATGGTACTCTGTCATAACAGATTACCCCATGATGCTCATGATTAACTAAGCTGCCACTTGTTCTATGAGCTTATAGTACTGTAAGCCAAGTAAGCGTAATAGAAAAACTGTCTACAAAATTAGAAGGCTGTTTTAATTTCGTATTTATCACCATCTTGTCATCTGTGATAACACTTCATCATATGCGTGCTCTTGCCTGGAGTTATCAAAATTAAAATTTACTTACATAAAAGTGTTGTAGCTTAATGTCAGCCCAATGAAGCTATTTGGTGTGACAAACAATAAGGTGTACATGTTAGAATAAATTTGTTCCAGTGTGCAAATAAAAACATTATAATAATTCACAGGCTTCCCTTTCTTTAACGCTATCATATATTTCTATTAGGGGGAAATGCATATCATTAAGTTTATTGGTAGTGATACACAAATGATAATCTTTGGGGTACATTGTATGTTTTCATTACACAATTTCAGCCCAGAATTATTTTAGAAAAGAGCACTAGGTAAATGTTTTTTTTGCAAAGATGTTGTAAGGAGAGAATATTTACTGTCAAACCATGTAAAATAAAAATGCAAATAAATAATGCAAAGCAAGATGTATCACATAGTAACACATCAAATCACAACCAAGGAACAATCACAAAATAGCTATAAATTGTAATTTTCCTTCTTGTCCTACATAATAAACATGTTCTTTATTTTGATAAGCGTCTTTGACCAAGAATTGAAACTTTATTTCATTGCATCAGGAAGGGGCTATCCATCTCTTCAAGTCAACTATAGTCTTCTCTGATCATAAACTGTGATCCTATAATTTCTTCCCACCTGTAATATGCCCCCTTTTCCATCTATCCCTGCTAATTTTATCTGTTACTTCAAAAATATTATATAATATTGTTCCTATTCAAACGTCTTCTCCATTTAATTTCTTTCAGCATTCATATTATCTTAGTCCTCATTTGTTTCACACATACTAGCTTTTGTTTCTCCAAATTATAAGCTCTATGAACTACAGGAACTGTGGTACATTTTCCCCCGCAGTGTCTAGGGCAGTGATGAATATATTATAAATTCTTTTTATATTTTTATTTTTAAAAACTTTTTCTTCTAGAACTACTTAACAAAGGAAAAAAATCATCATACATAAGACAAAACATCAATTAAATGTGAGAATGTAGTTTTAGTATAGTGACAACATGAATTTTCCAGATCCAAATGAACCCCCTTGCTAGACAGTTTGGCCATGGGTGAAAAGAGTTCCTTCCTGACTTCCTTCTTATGGATCTGTACTCAAGAGACATGTTTTCTGCCTGTGCTTATTGCTTGTAGATCTTAGACAAAAGAAAAATAAGGAATTAAACTGTCACTGAGCAATTCCTCTTTTCAAATTCACTAGTCACATAATAGATGAATGAGTAAGGATGGGAGAGTGAAAGGCCAGAAAGTGTATCTTAGTTGATAACTCTTGGTATGGGAGTTCTATCCACTAAGGACTTTGACCCAGAACTATCACTAACACAAATAGAAAAAATTATTTAAGGCTATTATTGAACAATTTAATTATTTTTATTTTAATTCAAGAAACATTCTTGTTTTTTTTTTCCAGAAACCAAATATGTTTGGTCCCCAGATAATTTGGAAAAGTAACTCCAAAATTTAATTAATTCTAACTTAGGTTTGTTCATATTATTGTAAAATAAAATTATGAGTATATTCAACCCTTATTATATGTATTATATATGTGTTTGCCTAATATTAGGTATGTAATTGAAAGTACATACAATTTGAGCAAAATATTTATACTAGTAAGAAAAATAATTACATTAACATGTATAGTGGTAGATAAAAGTAAAGCCAAATACTGTGTTCAGATTCATAAAGTTTGTGTCACTGGATAAAAACTGTCAATCAAGTTATTCTGAATTGTCATTCAAAAATTTCAGTTATAGAAAGAGGACTAAATTATTCTTTGACATCATTGGTAGTTGGGGTATTTTAAAACCATTTTTCAAATTATGGGCATACAAAGAAATAGAAGACAAGTAAATAATAGCAGCTTATAATAACTATAGAAACATTCTGCAAAAGCAACAGAATCTATTAAGAAAAAAAAAAGATGCTTGTTTCCTCTGTCTTATCAGAAGTCCAAGCATGCCTTTATTTGACAGACCCTAATGAGAACACTTGGAGGTGTCACACATGTTGATCCCTTTAGCCATAATCAGTCATGGCACACTTCAAATCTCATCACTGCTTATTTATGATGTCAGTCTTCCAGCCTCAATATGAAAATAATTCTGACTTTCCTCTACAGTTTTTGCTAACAATCCCCAAATCTATATTTGGATATTTGTTGGGAAATATATACTACATCTGTACTAGTATATCCCCAAAACAATTAATAATAAAGTACTGTCCTTAAACTCATGTTTCTCCCCTATTCTCTGCCTTCCAGTTCCCAGTCTCATTGGTGTAATCCACACACTTACACAAGCAAGAAAACTGGGCACACTCATGTAGCCCTCCTCCTCCATTCTATATGTCAAATCAATTGCTTCCCTCTTAAAACCAGAGAGAAGAAAATGGCCTTTAGCATAGGATAGTATAGATCAAAATCCCTACTCCTCTTAGAAATGTGTAATCTTGGGTTTCTCCAAGTCTTAGTTTTCTTAATTTTAAAATTGCTTTTAATTTTTTTAAAGTAAATTTTCTTCTTAATATCTACTTTATAGAAATTCAAATAATAAATAGGATAAATAAATATCACAATGCATAAAAAGCAGTTAGTACAGCTTCTACCAGGCAGTATTTAATAGAGATTACTTATTTCATATCTATTATTAATAGTATTAAATATATATTAAACCATCTATCATTCCATCCTTTCTGCTCAAGCAAGAGGATTTCATATATTTATCAGGGAGATATTCAACAAAATTTTGTCTTTCTGCCTTCATTTCTATCCTTTCCAGTGGATTCTGAGATTCTTGGGTTTTAGAACCTGTGTCTGCCATGTTGACTCTTGTATTCTTGGTTCCTAACCTGATAATCATCACTTAGCTACTCAGTAAACACAGGTGTGTGTGTGTGTGTGTGTGTGTGTGTGTGTGTGTGTGTTTGTGTGTGTGAGTGTGTGTACCCATTGAATCTTCTTCCTACTTAAACAATGTACTTATTCATGAAAAGGCATTAGAAACCATAATGAATCACAACTCTGCTTGTAAAATTTAGGATATCCAGACATCTCAAGCTCCCTCATTGGAAACTGCTAAAAGTTCTTTTGTTCCTTGTGTTTTTAATAGAAGAGATTCATAATTGACTACAGACCCCTCATATTATTTCTCAACTATGCTTTACTGATGAATAGTAATTACTCTGTATGCACATTAGGATTTAACAATGTTTTCTTAACAAATAGTAGTAATATCTATGAAGCAAAATTCCTCTTAAAGATTTTTTACAAAATACCTCCAATGAAATATATTCCCATTCACATCTTATAGAGGCTTAGAATGTGGTATGAATCCAATAAACAAAATATGTGGTTTTGGAAATCTACACATTGAAATGGCAAGCCTTCCATAATACTTAAAAGTACTAAAATACTCCTGAATATTTTAGTGTTTTTTCTAAATAAACACCATAATGATTTTAATACTTTTGACTTCCATCTGGCAGAACTGACAAAGATCTTAAATCTGTTCTCAAAAAGTAGTTGGATGTTTAGATTCAAACTTTGTAAAAACAGCACTTGTTTCTAGTGACCTAATCTGCCTTCAAGGAATTCTATCATTTACACTAGGAAAGCTAAGGTAATGATCTACATTTGGTGGTTGAAAAACTAGGTGAGGAAGATGATCAAAAAAGTTGGAGAACCATCCTCTCTGTAGCTCTCACCCAGAATAAAAGGTATTTATTTTTGAGTTCAAGCTGGTTTCATTCCATATTTATGGTTCTTTTTTTTTTCTTGCAGTTCTATTTCATCTTATTTAATGATCTAATGATCACTTCCTTGTAAGAAATCTCTCTGAAGATCATCCCTCCTATTTCCCCTTTGATTAGTCTTACATTTTCAGACCTGCTTTTATGTTTGTTTTCCCAAATGCATAACTTCAGTGTGACAACTTCTATGGGTAATTTTGTGTTATAAATTTAATTTTAATATTTTTCCATATAATGCATAAAATTTGCAAAAAAGCACTATATTTCTTTTTAGAACCCTCTCTTAGTTCCTTCCTCAGGATCTACATAAAAATGATACAGGCACATTAATGTTTTTAGTAGTGCAATTCACAATAGCCAAGTTATGGAGCCAGCCCAGGTGACCATCAACAGAATGCATAATTAAAAGATGGTATATATGCACAACAAAGTTTTATTTATCCCAAAAGAAGTACGAATTTATGGCATTTACTGGTCAATGGACAGAAATGGAGAATATCATGCTAAGTGAAACAAGCCAGACTTAGAAAGTCAAAGGTTGAATGCTTTCTCTCACATGTGGAATCTAGACAAAATTAAGGAAAAGAAGTAGGGGAAATTTCACAAAAACAGGAGGGACATGAGACAAAAAGAAGAGGATGGGGGTTGAGGCAGAGGGAAGAAAAATGGGTAAAGAGAAGAGTAGAATGAACTTGACAAATATATGAAATATATATATATATATATATATATATATATATATATATATATCACAGTGAATTTCACTTTTATGTATATCCACAAAGCACTAACTAAAAAAAACTATAAATAGAAAAAATAACAATAGAATAGAGGAATAGGAAAAGGTGGAGAGAGGATGAGAGATAAAAGGAAATTACTAAGATGTAGAGGCAATTATAATTCATGCTTATAGGATTATGTCAAGATGACACTTAATATTATACATAAATATAATGCACTAATAAAAACATTAAAATATTTATGTAATAGAATGTTTTTAAAAAATCATTAGATTATTTAGGTAATCCATGAATTCAATAGTAGTTTTGAAAATATATGAAAAAGTTCTTCCTCAAATATCTTCTCCTTCTTAATTATTTTATTTTATCTGCAAAGTAGTGCCTGATCTATATAGGCAAAATCCAAAAAGACTACAAACTTTGTTTTAAATTCATGCATTATTTTTTCATATATAACAATAAAATTTGAAAAATATAGGGAAATATCAAAAATAAAATAATCATTATTTTCTAAAATATGATAGAAACTGTTGAATTTTCTCAAAAGTGTTTTCCTCAAAATACTAACCACTTTAATGTTTATATAATAAAATATGTTTAGGAAACATATATTTTATGTATATGTGTGTATATATATATATACACACACACACACAGAGATTTATATTGTGTGTGTACAAATATATAAATATACATATATAATTTATATTTGTGTGTACAAATATATAAATATACGTATATAATCTTTTTATAAATTTTTTAAGTTTTTAAAAATTATTTTGAGACGGGGTCTTTTAAGATGCAGAACTTAAAAAAAATTTAAGATTCTTATGCTGTCTTCAAACTTTTGATTCTCCTCTCAAAGCCTCCTGAGTCTCTGGCATTACAAAAGCCATGCCCCACCACGCCCTGATTATCATTCACTTTCTTTTTTATTGTTGTTGTTGTTTTTAGATTCATATGACAGTAGAGTGTATTTTGACATAATATATATACATGGAGTACAACCTATCCCAATTAGGATCTCATTCTTGTGGTTGTACAGGAAAGAAAAGAAAAGATATGTCTGGTTCATTCTACTGTCTTTAGGAAATATATTTTTAAAGTATAATGTTCCTTTATTGTAAGAGTTTTCACAGCTTTATAGAGCTCTGTAAATTGTGAGTCCAAGATAAGACTAGCAGTATTCACAAATTTATTTGCTGTTTATCTTCTGTCTGAAGAGCTTATAGAATTTTCATTAGGAAAGTCTGCTCTAAATATGGTGGTTCTCATATAAAATTTTTTACTATTTTCTAGTTTTTAATTAAATTAAGAAAATATTTTAGGAAATTACTGTAGGAATGGGAAGTACCCGTGGGTTTAATCAGAAACCCAGGTCATTTAAGAATTGGAGCCTAGTAGGATAAATTTAGGCCATTAGAGGCATGCCTTTGAAGAGACCCTAGCATTTCCATTTCTTCTCTTTTCCTCCTTGCTATGAGGTGAATGGGTCTCCTCTATAATACCAGCCCACCATGATATACAGAGCTGTCACAGGCCCAAAGCAATGGCGGCAATCAAGCATGGACTAAAACAAAGCTGGGAAACAAAATAAACCTTTCCTCTTTCTAGAATTGAATGCTTCAGCTATTTGTTATAATAATGGAAAGCTGAATAACACAAAATCCAAACATATTTTTCCATTCTAGTCAATCATTGATTTATTGACTTTAATCAGAAAGGAAATAAGATCTTACATTTATTCCATTTCACTTAATACATTGATTTCCCCAATTCAACAACACTATATTACAAGGACTGCTATAGAGGCAGTGAATTTCACACTGCAAGAAGCTATGTTCTTATGAAACTTTAGGCCTGGAAAGAGTTAGGCAATCACTTGTGAGCTTGTATAGCACTGCTGCATCGAAGGCATGAAATGGGATCCTTCAGGTTATAAAGACACCTGACTTAGAAAAGACAACGTTTTTTTTGTTGTTGTTGTTTGTTTGTTTGTTTGTTTGTTTTTATTTGTTAGTTTGTTGGTTGGCTTGCTTTGCTTTTTCTTGTACCGGGGATTCAGCTTCGGGGCACTTAAACACTAAACCATATTCTCAGCCCCCTCTTTTTAAAAATATTTTTTATTGTGAGACAGGGTCTCGCTTAGGGCCTCGCTAAGTTGCTGAGGCTGGCTTTGAACTTGTGATCCTCCTGTCTCAGCTTCCCAAGTTATTGGGATTACAGTCATGCACCGCCATGCCCAGCTGAGAAGGCAATTTTTGAGCAAACTTGAAAGAGAAGAAGAGAGAGAGGCAAATAAAGAGTTTCCAATAAGAGAAAGCGTCACATCCAGGGGACCAAAAATAGCTCTGTTTTTCTGCAGGGTATAGTGTAAGGAAAGGAACTGCCTGTCACTGGAATTCTCACAGAATGGTTCTTAGCATATACTTTTGCTTTAGTCTCTTTCAAAGACGGCATCTTAAAAACTTGAGCTTATAGCTCTCTGATTTCTTCTTCACAGAAGGTAAGTACTGTGCTTCCTGGGCTGGATTTTTAGTGCAATTTTGACTAACATTAAGGTCATAGCTAATACATATCCTCAGAATATTATAGGGGAAAGTTATGTGAGCAAATGAATGTCATCTTTATTATCTTGGTATTAAATATAAGAGAAAATGGAATAAGAAAATGAAAAGTGGAAGTAGATGGATAGAAGAGATAATAAGCTTTTAGAGAATAAACTATTCACTGCATTAAATACTGTAAAGGCATAGACTCCAATATTCAGCAAGTTTTAGCAAAGACTGAAAAACACACATCTATGCGGATTCACTCTATGCTGAATACCACCCTGAGCAAAAAAAAAAGATGAGGTAAATCCATCAATAGAATTATTAAACATAACACATTCCTTTAGTTTAAAAGCAAAAGATAAGACAACCACCTAAACCCAAGTGATGCCAGAGCTGAGAGAGCGAGTTTATGTTCTTCCCATCTGGAAATCTTTCTTCTCACTTCTTTATCTCACTTGCCCAAGATTTTCTCTTTTTTTCTAACACAAGCCACCCTCCATTGAAGTTTCACAAAACTAGAAAAAAGGGATTAAGGAAACCAATTTACTGAACCAAGTTGCTGGGTTTTGTGAATTTTTTTTTTAACGCCATATCATTGAAATGTAAGAGGATCTGGGACTTATTAAAAGAAAGAAAAAGATGATATTAAAAGAATTGTTTTTATGAAAGGCACAATGTCTGTGGACAGGGATTGAGTGAAAATAATTGCTAACACCCTGACAGCTGCTTCTCTGAGTCAACTAGTGTTCTCAGCGTTACAAATGTCCAATATCTCTACCCGTTAAGCAACTATGAGCGAAAGATCCATCACTGTCCCTGCTTTAGGAATAAGATATTCAACACAGTGGGGTTAAATGCCTTGCAGTAGAGTAGTTGACACAGCTAGTGATAGAGAATAAATCAACTCCATGGAATTAAGCTCCATAATCTGCCATTTATACACTTTTGTTAAACTTATTCAAAACAAAAATGACAATATTTTTGTTTGTTGGAGACTTTTTATTTAATCTGATATTTATTATTCCTTTAAAGACTAAATCTAAGGGTCTGGGGTTGTGGCTCAGCAGTAGAATGCTTGCCTGGCATGTGTGAGGCCCTGTGTTCGAATCTCAGCACCACATAAATAAATAAAATAAAGGTCTATGGATAACTACAAAAAAAAAAAAAAAAAAAAAAAACTAAATTTAGGTATAGAAAGATAAATTTCCTGGCCCCAATAGTTATGCATCTAGTTTATTGTTCCTCATATTTAAGACCAGGCCTGCCTGAAAGTTTTAGTCCTATCATTACATCATTATTATATTGACTTTAACATTTTAAGCATCATTTTTGCTTTTTACAATTCAGTTGTTAATTTACCTTTAGATGAATAATTTTACCGGAGGACTGATTTTTAAAATTTAGTTGTATCCATGATTTAAAAAATAATCTAATAAGGCAGAGTACATTTATATGCTTAAAATGTCAAATTAAATTAGTGTAAAGTTAATAGACTATATAAGATCGTCTGTGTTAGAAAATGCTTACATTTTGTTCTGAGAAACTTATCTGAACAAAAATAAAAGACAATTAGTAACTTCTCAGAATACACTTAGTAATTCCTATTATAGAGAAAAGAAAAATCTCTCTAATGTTTTCTGATAAAGAAGCTTTCTGTTCTGTTCTAAGACAAAACTGTGTTCAACCTGTTTTTATTAATCATTCAATAATTAATTATTCATATTTATTTCTAATAATATAGTGAGCAGTGTCAATGTATCATTTATCATGATATTGGTTTGTAGAGGGAGAATTGAAATGTAGGCACTAAAATTTGACAGAATTACATAGAACAGAAGTTAAATCAGGTATTTTAACTAGTTGAGTCAGTACTTTAAGATGAAAGTGGATTTATAAAAGCATAAAATTCATGAGACAATTTCAAAAGATTTAATATTGAATATTTCAAAGATTTTCACATTTTTGCAAAGATTTAATCTAGGGTCATTTGTATTTCCTGAAATCAATAATATATTTGCCAATTTTAGTGCCAACAAATTATGAAAATTTTGATCACCATAAAAATGTACACAAAGAGCCTATTCTATTAAAAGACAAAACTTACTGCAAATATGGATTTGTTTCTATAAAAGTTTTACACATAGAAACTAGCATTTTCTACCTGACTCTTCTTCATATATTCATTCATTCACTCATTCATTCATTCATTCATTCATTCATTCTAAAAGCATTTTTGGTTCCCCACCATGTACCAGCTCTACAAAGTACTTCAGAATCAGTCAGGACACCATGAGTTCATACTTTTAAAAGGTTCATTCACAGAATGCATATATATAATTTTATTTGCACTACATTGAATTATCTATTCCTAATCCCAAATATAGCACATTTTCCATCTCAGCTTATTTTTGAGAATTTACAAAGAAATTACATTACTTAAAGTTAGACATGTACAATGCTCTTTTTGAAGTTTTAACTTTCAAGGTGCAATATTTGAGACTATATTCAAAGACCTAAGACCTTAGGATTTCATTGTCCTTGTTCCCTAATGTTGTGGTGGTATAGAAATGCTTTTCAGACTTAGGACAGAATTAGACTCATACTTAAATGTTTCCTTATTCCACTTCCAACTGAAATTTCAGTAACTATATGCCTCATCAGAGATTGTTCAGAGCCTTTTGAACCTGTTTAAGGATACGACTTTCCACTAGAATCTCTACTTCTTATCCAAACCATGAAAGAATACATACATATATATATATATATAAAGAAATATAATGAAAGATGAGATTCAAATTTGTTCAGATATGCATTAGTGAATTCATAGGTCACAAACTATTTGGAGATCAGGAAATCAACTTATTAGTTCCTGGCTATTTAATATTAAATAATAGAAAATGACCAAGATTCTCTCACATAAAAAGGGTTTATGTTATTTCATCTCTTAGTCACACACACATAAATTTACAAATACTGATATATATTTTACCATGATTCATAAAGGTCTTTTGTGTTAATCTAAACCATCATTGGATGGTGTGCCTAGACTCTGTTATTCTAGCAACACACTCTTATCAAATTCTGCTCTGGAAGGTAAACAGCAGTTTACAACAAAGGCATTACAAGACAACAAAAGTCCTATGAAATTCCTTGTGTCCACTCGTTACCTTGGACCATAGTCACTACTGGCTCAGATACATAAGCATTCTGAGTCCACTGAGCTGTGTTGCCTGTAAATTTGATAAACTGTCACTCTAATGTCTGCATCATTTTATCTTCCCCTTCCACAAATCAATATCATGGATTAATGATTTTTTATTGGCATTATTCATTATGAAAATACTAGAAATGAAAGTTAATAAATATAAAATGATTACAAAAAATAATTAGAACACAATTTCCTCTGGAATCAATAATAGCATTTGGTGGTGATAAAAATATATCGTTGTTTACAAGAAGACTATTAAGTTTATACATTGCTGTCTGTTAAAGAAGCATTATCTTGTGAGAGGTAAAGTGAACACTATAGCCAAGATATTCCTTTTGTTCCTGGTGCAAAATTAATAAAAGTTATTACTTTCTCATGCATAAGTATCAAAGGTAATATGTGAAAATAAAATTTGTAGAAGCAGCATTTTAAATTACATTGGCAATTCAAAATTCCCTCAAGACTGTTAGAGAAATCTAGATTGGTGTTAAGTTACTTATTTCAGTGCTTATAGCTCATGTTTTCATGCATTTACGATATTTTGCATTTCATATAAATGTCTATCAAAAGTAAAGATATCTCTCTAAAGGTGTCAAAATAAAATAGTCTATCTAATTTTCTCTTCCTTATTATGTTCTTTTAATTGTCAAATTACATGAATTTTAGTGTACAATGTAATATTTTGATGACTGTATACATTGTGAATTGACTAAATTGAAATAAAGTATGCACTACCTCACATACTTATAATTTTTTGTTTGAGAACATTTAAAATCTATGAAGTGACCTCGATGAAAATGCCTTGCTTCCATATCTTTTGAAATTTAGAAAATTTACCTCTACCAGTTATTAGTAGATGGATGACTGCTGTTTAGTCCAATGAATCAATTTTTTTTATCCAATATAGATGTGTTTTTAAAAAGGCTCTTGACATGTATATTTTCCCACTTGAAACAGGATTTAATTATTGATTTATTCCTACTTGAAATCATAGGTCAAGTCAAACTATTCTCTGAAATTAAAAAAAAATTGTTTAAAATACTATTACCAAATATAAATTTAATGATTTTAAATCTATACACCTGTACCAACTTCCTAGTTATGTAAATAATACTATAATAGTTGTCCTCAAGAATGGGAATGTACATATCCCTTCCTGTGATTCATAGGACATTCTGTTCCCATTTGACATTTACTAATACTTAAAGAAACTCTATTTTTCCTTCTCATTTGGGAAGTTTTCAGAAAGCCAATCTGTGAATAAAGCAAAAATTGCTTCTGAAAATCAATTAACACCATCTCCAGAACACTCAGACCTCACATAGGCGCCAAATGAAAGGTGTGATGACCCTCATAAACACCTTGTATGAGTTAATAAGAGTGAAGGCTTATTTCCATAATGGCTCCATATTTGCATCTGTTGCATATTCTCAGGGCACACCATAATGCAGGCTGTACATGGCACAGGTTGAAGAAAGTCAACTGTAAATCAGACAGGTTGTGATTCTCATCACTTCAGCAATAAAAATGACCATGCCGACATTCTATCTGGCCTGGAGCCTAAGTAACAACCATTAAATTGGCTTAGCAGCCACACAGACTCTAAAGCGCACCATCTACTAGTCATCTTTCTTGATACTTCTGCCTCCTTGTGACTACATAAACATTAATTTAATATCAAGTACGCACTTCCAGAAGGCCCACCCAGAACATGGACTAAAAGCAGTTCCTGTCACTATATTCTCTCAGAAATCATATTTTCTGTGAAAATGACAAAAGATAACATGGAACTACATAGAAAACAATAGACATGTAAAGAGAAATAATGTGTCTTTGGAGGTTCTGCTGAGCAGGAAAATACAGACTATGGACTTGAAAACCACTGGTTGTATTCTTCAAACAATCACAGAGTTGAACTAGAAGGAGAAGAGAAAAGCTCTATCTGTTAGATAATGCCATACCAAGAGAGGAAAACTATCTATTTATCTATCATAAGAGGTCAAATTATTTCCTTTCAAATTGGAAAAGAAAAAAAAGCTGTGTATTTTTTAATGTAATTTTTTCCCTCCATATTTGCCTTTATGAGAGAAACTAATATGAGAGTTTAAGTTGATAAAAAGAAATGAACATATGATTGACATTGATATATTCATGTGAAGACACCTATAGTTTGGATCTTAAAGTTCGTAGAGGATCCTGTGTTAAAGACTTAGCTCCCAGCTTGGCACTACTGGGGAGTGGTGGAAACCTACATGACGTAAGGCCTAGTTGGAGGTCTTAAGTCATCAGGGTATGCCCTTGAAAGGAATTACAGGAACTTGGTGTCATTTTCTTTCTCTTTTCTTCCTGGCCATTAGAGAAATGGCTTTGCTCTATCATATACTCCTGTCGTGATGTGTTGCCAAAGAAACAAAGTAAGGGGACCAAAAGTTCCTAAAGTATAAGCCAAAATAAACCTTTTCTTTCTATAAGTTGATTATTTGGGGTATTTGTTACAGTAACAGAAAGCTGACGAACATAAGGACTAAGCAGTAGAATTTCAACATGTGCCTAAATATATCAAATATTGCTAGACTCAAATGTTAAAAGCAAAGGCAAAATGTCTAATTCTGTCTCATACCAATGCTGATTTGTATCCTGTAAGATCATGTAATATGAGAAATATGTTTAAAAAAACAAACATTGTCATGTCCCCTTAAGAAAAACTGAATATGTGAACTCAGAATGTGAAAGTAAGAATGCAGGGAGTAAAAATTACGCAGAAAAGGGAAAACCTGGGGAAAGTAGTGAATAGGAACAATAACAAATTCTCGCATATAATTCTTAAGAGCCTATAAAAAGGAGAAACCAAATAACTGTTAGGCAGAATGGTCAATCACAGACTCTTTTCTAGAGGATCAACGACAACCCTTTCCTACTCAGAGAGCCCATTCTAAGCTATGATTTTGGTTTTTATTACATAACGATAGCTATTACATCTCTAAGCTTATTCCCATTTTCCTATTCAATCTCCAGTCATTATCTTTAATTATCTTTTAGTCTTTTTTGTTCATACATCTTCCTGCCATTTGAAAGTCAACATTAAGTGAAGTATCTTTTCTCTTCCAAAGAACCAAGGAAGCCTTGGTGAGTCAGTTCTACATTTTCTTTGAAATCTCTTTGCCTCTGTCCTGTCATTTTTATTTTACTGCTATTAGTACTGTACTCTACTTTTTCAAAACCTAAATTGCTGAAATATTCATTTGTCTCTCACATTTTCACTACCCTTATTCTAAACTTAACTGTCTGACTAAATCAACACAAATATGGCTCTCAGTTTTACAGCCTTTAGAGAGAGTTAATTTCTAACTATATTAAATGCATTATTTTTAACAACTTCATTTAAGTTTCAGCTAATATTCACTGAGCACAGACACTGAGATAAATGCTATATGAATGCATGTATTCATTATTATTCAAATTATTATATTTCTCTATACTGTGCTGACTTCCATTGTATGAAACATGCAATTGGGTATTCTGTAGATTTACTTTCACATATTAATGGAAGACTGGAAACTCTAGGGTTTGAGTTTCACAGTTCAAATGAATGAATCCACAACTCACAATCAGCTGTTAGACTTTAGAAAAGTGATGAGTTTTTTTTTTTTTTTTTTGTCCTTTACAATTTGATGGGCAGAATACTCATACCTGTTTACAGGCAAATGAAGAACAAATAGATCTATTATAGATAGCAATGAAATAATTTAAAATGTATATTCAATGTAATAAATACTTAGCATTGATGTCCAGTAGATAAAGCTGCCACTATCCAAAGGGATATTTTAAAGATAAAAGAGTAAAAACATTCTGATCCCAAACTTCTAAAACAAACATAAATACAAAGGTAATTCTGAATGAGAAGGAAGGATATTTGGCTTAGACTAAGAAAGAAATGTGGAATTGTCAGAAGTTTAATGGTATCAAACTGTCAATACCATATGATTACCCATCAAAAATATAAAGAAGATAGTTTTATATCTAAGCAAGTGGATAAATCAAATTATAGGCTTATTTCTAAGCTTTTTAGTCTTGAATCCTGACTAATATATTCTTGTGTGCCTGAAAATGTACAGGATGAAAACAGTGTTTCAAAACATACAGCTTACATTCTGAACCCTGAATGCAGGTTAAATTCTCAAAGAGCTTTTAAAAACTACCAGTGTTTTGTGACAACTGTAGTCTATAGTTAAATCAGAATCTCTAGGCAGAGGATTCAGATGAAATTGTGGAAGTTGAGGAGTAATTATTAGCATGAGACATGGAAAACTGTCAAATAGTACCTATCATAAATCTGAATTTGACTAGGCTATGTAACAACTGAAATACTTGAGGATAAATTAAGCTTTTAAAAAGTAAGAGTCAGTCAAGCTGTGCCCTAGTTTTACTTTTCTGTTAATACTAAGGAGGGGCAGAGGCAACTTAAGTTACCTATTATTTCTGAGCCTCATTCGCCTACTTCTTCTCACAGGCATAAATTTACCAGAAGGCTTGAATTTTCCCATGAGCAGCATTACTGCTGTTTAATGCTGCATTCAGATATGCGTCATTTATTTGTCATGGGCACAGAATCTGCTGATGTCCAGTCCTCCAGTCCCTGATTGGGACACCAGGTATTTTCAACCATGGTGATGACTAGAGTCACAAATGTGCATGCCACAATTACAGTGCCATTACATCAGAAGAGACTATCAACAAATAGAGCAAGAATTAAAAATTACCATGTATGAACAATTTCTACCTTTGTATATTTTCTAGACAGTTCAAAGATTATTATCCTTGACACAATGAATTCAGATAAGAATACGATAATTTCACTTTGATAAAAGTTAAAATCTAAAAGTGAAAAAGGCAACTACTAATTTTTTTCCTTTGTAAGTGACTTTTAAAAAGCACAAATATATTATAAATAACAACTTCTGACCTTAGTGATAAAGGCTAAACAGAAAATACTTGTCCAAAAGGTAAACTAACTCAATAATGCTATGTAATAACCAAAAACCAAGACACAAACAGTGTCTGTTATGAATTTATCAAAAAAATGTTAGCCTTTAAGGGAGAGAATCGAATAACAGCAGATGGGGTAGAGAGAGAAGATGGGAGGGGAGGGGAGGGGGGATAGTAGGGGATAGGAAAGGTAGCAGAATACAACAGTCACTAATATGGCATTATGTAAAAACGTGAATGTGTATCCGATGTGATTCTGCAATTTGTATTTGTGGTAAAAATGGGAGTTCATAACCCACGTGAATCAAATGTATGAAAAATGATATGTCATGAATTTTGTATTGTTATGAACAACCAATAAAAAAAATAAAGCAAAAAAAATGTTAGCCTTTAAATGATTATGCAATTACTGAAACTTGCTTAACACTGTTTTTGAGCTCATATGTTAAGTGGCATAGTTAAAAGTATAAAAAATATGCTGCTATTGAGAATTGTCATTTTGCAAACAGGATAAGAAAAACTTCAAATTCAAACTAATCCTGTGATAATGTTTAACATTCTGTTCTAAAGAAGCCCTAATGAATACCAACAGACTAATCTTCTTCCCATAGATTGATAACACAGTTTTCTCTTTGAGATTTGCTTTTGAAAGTGTTGTTTTGAAGTCTGTCCTGACTGAAAGCTAGGAGAACGACTTCCTGCCAAGTCCCTAGAAATATGTAAGAAAACTGGACTCCAAACTTTGGTTCATGACTATCAGTTATTTTTCTATAATTTCTCAGCCTTTGTCAATTAGAGTATGCCATTTGGAGCTTGCTGGATGACATCCACTCACCAATCTCACACAAAAAGAAACAGTTATTCATAATTATATTGTCATAGTTATGGAGAAGACCTTGTGAGACATACAAATTATTCTGAAAGGGAAGTCAGGCTTTGCTATTAGATTATATTCTTTTACTCACTGTACTGTTGCATTTAACCAATGGCAGTAGAATGAATGAGTAGATTTGTACATAATACTCATCATTTGAATAAGTCAAAAGAATGGATTAAAACTGATGGGTTTTCTTTGATATTTGCTAAAAACTATTGTTTTCTTTTGAGTGACTCCCAGATTCTGATGACTGACAACAAATTCACAATAAGTTTATCTTCTTCTTCTGTCTTATCTTGTTCTAAGAATTTTCAGTGCCATTTGTGGAACATCCTGCAGAGTTTTTGATTGATATCTTATTCCATTCCTATCTTTGTAGGGCAAGGAAGGGCGAAGAGGAGTAGAGATGTCTGTTTACTTTGTAATAAGAGCAAACATCATCCATCTCCTTCACCACAGTAAAAGCTCAAAGTTACATGAAAAATAAACTATTTGACCTACTTTTTGTTGCTTGCCTGACCAAATATTCTGAAAACAATTCTTTTTGATTAAGTATGTGTGAGGAATTCACACACACACAAATGTACATGATGGAATATTATTCTGCCTTTAAAATAGGAGATACAGCCTTTTCTGTGAACATGCATGAAATTATAAGATATTGTGCTAAGTGAAATAAATGAGATTCTGTATATTGTGTTAGCTAAAAAAACTTAAATATTTGGAAAAGAAGCATTAGAACATGGTTATCAATATCAGAGAGTGTGGTAATTCACAGTTATAAAACAGTTGCAATTATGTGGGATGAGTAAGATGAGAGATCTATTGTATAGGTATGAAAATTTTATTCAATAATGTTGTATACTGGAAATCTGCTAATAGATTTTAGGGGTTCTTGTACCCACACAAAGAAAGAAAGGTAACTATATAACATTGATTACATATATTAGTTTGCTTGACTGTAGTAGATACTCCATATACATATATCAAAACATCATGTTGTACAATGTATATATATATATATATATATATACAATAAAATAAGATAGTAGAATATTTTAATAGAAAAAATAATAAAAATTAAAATAGTTTATCTATTAGATCATAGCATATAGCCAGGAAACAGAATTAGCAAGCTATAAGAAAGAATTCAGTAGCTCAACATACACTATATAAAATTGGAAGAAAAGAAAGATATGAAAGAGAAATTAAGAGACTTGGTATATAAAATAGAAAAATAATTGTATTAATTATAGTAAAAAAAGAAAGTGAAACAAATAAAAGTTCTATGAAATAAAAAAATATTATAGTCATCCATTCTTAAATAACTGTGTAAAGCAGGTACATAGATTATATAAAGGAAAGTCACAAAGAGGACCACAAAAGAAAGCTGATGAGAAAGTATATAAAAGATTGCTTCCTTTGAGTCTGGTAGTGACCTGGCATTGCTGTATGTCAACAGAACTGGTAGCTGACAGTAGCTGAACACAGAGCAGGAGAAGCAGGGACAAACACTACCCACAACAGTAACTGGAACTCATCAAGACAAGATGGAATCCAGTATGAAAAATTAGAACCCATGAAGACAAACTGAAACTCACATTTTTTCCTATGCATCAAGTTGTAGTAACACAGGAGACATGCATGAGAAATTGGTGTGTTTCACATTGTGCTTACCCTGGCTAAAGGAGGTGATCTGGTAAAGGCTGGAGAAACCAAGCACCTTAGGGCTGTGGCACTCCAACAAAGTGAGCCAACGGATCAGCAATTGCACAGAGATGCTTCAGCAGTACCTGAGAACAGGCACTGGCCTGCTCCTTCACTCTGCCTTCCAAGTCTCATGGAAACACTCCTTGCAGCCAGTGCTAACACAGAACTCTACAGAGAATTCTGGAAAACCTAGCTCCAGCTGACCTACATTGACAACACGCAAACCCATCACATTCTCTTCTTTGTAAATTGACCTCCATGAACCACTTTTTATAACACATTTAATTTATAAGTCCACAGTTTTGCCTCCATCTGCAGGACAATCCCTTCTACAACTGAAAACAGCTAAACTCTTAACCAAAATTAACACAAGGTCTCATATGTCACTATCTTCATCTTTTATTGATCTTTATCCCTCCTCTAGCTGGATCTCAATCCCTGTTCAATATTTTTAGGGTAATCCTGACAAAATTTCTATATACACATCTCTAATACTAACACATGTACACAAAATTCTATTACTTTATATTTTGTGTTCCAACATATATTCATATACATATATACACAATAACACACATATACATGAGTATATATTCTTTTATATGTTATTTACATATGAATGGCTATTTGGGACACTAAGAGCAGGAAAGTCACATGTATGTCCAAATAATATTCATAATATTCTTTTCAAAGTAATTATGAATAACTCCTAACCAGTGCAGCCCTTATTTCCCCATAACTAATCACATAATGGAAGCAGGCATTTGGGAAGTCTTTCTCCATTAATTCCATACTATTTTTACTTCCAGAAAACACTTCAGCTGGTTATGGCTCCTCGCCTGGCAGAGTGACTCAATACTTCATTAATGAAGTGTTAGAGTTTGATAGTCTTGCTTGGAGTGGTTTGTTGTTGTCTGTCATCAATTTTCATCATAGAATCATGAAGGCTTTGGAGGTACCTCATGAGATCTTTTGAATACCAGAAACACTCTCCTTACCCTTGAAATATGTTAGCAATACATATTTTTCTTGACTGTGAAATCAATCACCCCATCTGCTATGTTAACCCCTCTTTTTCCCTGTTGTTCATTGATCAGATAACAGTGTTAGCCTTCATTTGCTTGGTTTCCTGGTGAAATTATCTATTTGTGGGGAATCTAATACTTGAAAAATGTACAAATGCATAAAAATAGGAAGCAAAAATTTATGATTAGCCTGTACTCTTGCTGTCTCTTTATTCTGGGATCTGTTTATCTTGGCTATAGGAAATATACTATTTTTTCCTTTCTCACTGATTTAAATTATATAATATATCTTGACAAATATAAAGCAGACCCTACAAGTTGATGTCACCAAGCTGGTGAACCTTCAAAGTGACTCTGTAAAAGTCCATTCCACTATCTTTTTTGTTATTGTTATTGTTCTAATTAGTTATACATGACAGTAGAGTATATTTTCACACATCATACATACATTTTACTATTCTTATTATTCAAATACATCAGACCAATGGAGAATACAGTAAAACCATTAAATTCATGACCAATAGTTTATTGCCATATTTAATTTGCTATAAAATGAGTTCCTTGATCAGAAGCCATATGAACAACTACAATAATAGGTCATTCTATAAGGCCATGAATGACTGTTTGGGACACTAAGATAGGAAAGACATGTATGTCCAAATAAGTGATAATAAAAGATTGTCCCTTTCATGACAGATAAGGAACAGTGTAACCAACTTGCAAGCGGGCGATTGATTGCATGATTCTGGAGTTATATTGAGGGATCATTGTTGCTCTCTGCAGTTGACATATGGATCATTTAGCTATTTATTAAATTAATATTTGCCTTGGTAAATAAAATCTATAAGATAACAGGTCTCCCAACAAAAGTCGACAGTATAAACATTTGTGGACTGGGTGAATTCTCACCAAGGATCAATATCAAGAGAAGAAATTTAACAATCTTGTAGACAAGATGACCATTCTGTAAAATCAGACAGTCTCTTCCCCTAAATGCCTATGTTATTTAGCAATTGGCTATTAAATAGAGTGGCAGTGGATTTCAGGGAAGGAAATAAGAAAAGTATTTTGCCTCTATGGTTGTCTTCCCCAAAATACATAAGCCCAGTATAATTACAAAAAAAAAAAATGTCAAAAATCTAAAACTCAGAACAATAAAATATTTATATTATAATTTTGATAAATAGGTATACATATATAGAGAATAAAATATTTAGGGAAATAATAATATAATGTTGAAGATAATTTCTACCTATGGGGAAAATGGGAGCCAAATGAAGGAAAAGAATACTGTATCTTGAATATAGTATATGTGGATGTAATGATTGAAGAAAAGATAACACATAAGATTTTAAAAATATTTTTTGTATATTTTTGAATTTTTAAAATAAAAATATATAATCTATCCAAGGATAACAATAAATTGGTTTTATCATTCATCAGGAGAAAATTTTGTTATCTTGATTAATTTTAAAATTATTTAAACATGTGTGCTCAACTTGATATTTGGAAGAGAATTAAAGATTTTTTTCCTTAATAAAAAATTGCACAGATGCTCACCAGCATTTTTGTCTTATTTTTAGTCTAGCAATTCACCTATAAGGGAAAAACCAGTACTACTCTGATCCAAGAACATAATTGGTCCCTTTTTTAAATAGATACTGTGATGCTACAAAGAGTGACAGTGTACATCCACTCTAGAATATGAATTAAGTATATGTGAAAGAACTATTTGACATGATGGTAGTGGGAATGGAGTAATGTTGATTTTAAGAGCTGCAACAAATATTGAAATAAAAAGATAATACTGGTTGTCAGATGTGGAAATAAACTTAAGGTATTTCCTTCCTTCCTTCTTTCTTTCTTTTCTTGCATCCTCCCTTCCTTCCTTGAACTAAACTGTACTATCTTCATGCAATGCCATGTGACTGGCTCTAAGTACACTTGAAACAGTTGCCCTGGGTTTTTCTGTCACCAGTAGAAAATTCTGAAGACATGAAGACTTGGTCACACCTAAATGCCCTGTTTTTTTTTTCTGAATCTCAGTAATTATATTTGCTTCTAAGTAAGGGTGTCACATTACTGATTCTTGCCTAGAAAAAGTACAATTGTTCACGATGTGCCAGGCACATTAAAACTATTTCATTTTTCTGATCCTTTCTCACTCTCAGTGCATTTTTCTTTTTCTGCCAGTTATTATTATCTATTTTCTTTAACTCAATTTCATAACACTGTTCCAGTTAATCCAGGTCATATATTTAATTGAATCATTGAAATCACTGAATGTAGTTTCATTCAATATAACTCACCAAATTTATACCAAAGATAAGCAAGATACTTTTCAAATAGCTATAGCTATAGAAAGGATAAAACATGTTAGCATTTTTGTGCCTAAGGAATTTATAATTTATTGGGATAATATAATTATGAAAACCATCTTTAAACAAAACAATAGGCACTAAATTGTAAGGAGAGAAATATTCCACAACTGATAATATGGTTCCCAGCAATGTTATCATCTTAATGTTCTTACAAAGACATCATCTGTCTACCATATGACAAAGTGAAACAGACCAGATGAGCAAGAAGAGGCAAGTATTCTGAACCTATTTAAAACATATGAATGCTGAAGATAAGAAATGTTGAGATTCAGGAACTTTTCAAATTTGTAAAGTTCTTAGAACAATCCTGGTTTGTTGAAAAACAGGATGTCCTATCTTAGCTAAAGGATAAATTGTTACACCTTGCTTTCTCTACCATTAATTCACTAAGTTGAATAACATTTGGTTAGGCATCAGATTTTGGAGGCAATTGGTACCATGCTCAGGCAAACCTCTCCAATCCATTAACAAGGTATACGAAAAGTTGTCAATTTCAAGTGGGGTCTAGAACAAGAGAGGGCTTTTCAGCAGATCCAAGGGTCTAGAGGAAGCTGACAGGCTACCCAACTCATAGACCCTGAAGATGTGATGATGTTAGGTGTAGCTGTGGCGTATAAGGATGCTAAGTGGAAATAAGACCAAAGTCATTCCTCTGTGGCTGAAGCCTGGCATGTTAATGTGCTTTATCCTGGAAGAAAATATGTTTCTGTGACAGGAAATACTCCTCTTGGGTAGATTCATCCAGTTGCAAAGGTGAATGATGCCATACAATTCACGAGATAAAGAAAATGGTGCATTGGTGATTATACCATAAGTAGTTACATGATCAGGTGGCCAGGTTCTCTTGCTGTCTGGTTTTGTTTGTTTGCTTTTTTGTTTTTTTGTTTTTGCAGTGAAGCATATCCTCAAACTCAACATCTATAATCTCATGGGAGGGCATTCCTTTCAACCATCAAAGAAGGAAAACTTCATTTGAAAATATCCTACTTCAGTGAGTGAATGTGAGTTAAAATTAGACTACTGTTGCAGGGCAGCACTACTTATGTGTGGTCCAAAACCCTTGTGCTTTGGTCAAGGTATGCTTCTATTAATCAGGCACCCATCAGCTCAACTGAAGTGATGCCCAAATGTGAGGAAAATATATAACTAGTGATTAATGAAGCTAGGTTAAATTGATATTAAATTGACCTCAGAACTGGTTAAGGCAACAAAAATTGCTCATCTCACAAAACTTTCTGCACTGTGTGGAAAGTTCATTGAGGGACTTAATTCATATTGTGAGTGGATTCAGGTGACATAAGAATGAACCATAAGAGTCCTACTCCTAACCTCTGATTGTAGTCATGGGTATGATGAAAACTTCTGAAAAGACTTCAACCTAATTCATGGTGCATAAAAATGGGATGCTTGAAAAAAAACACTTGGCATTCAAACATAAGTGCCAAATTAATGTGATGAGTTTATACACCATGGGCCAAATCTCAAGGAATAGGAGGACAACACCTTCCCCTTGTTGTACCTCAGGCAGACAATACACAGCTGCTCCAGAAGCCCTGGTAGAGCCAAGCATCTGACACTCACAGGGGTGACCAATTTCATAACGTATTTTTATTTTGGCTTTCCTGCCTTCTTTTTTCATTTTTTACTCTTGATTCCCAAGTTTGGCTCCTTCACAAACTACATGCACATAAATCTGTATCCCAGGCTTGGCTTTCTAGAGGTACCATGTCATCCAAGGAAGTACCTGGATATCTCTATGCCTGCTACCTTCATCAGAAGTTTGGGATAGGACTAATACTACCTACCTCACATGGTTGTCATAAATAAGTGAGTTACCATTATAAACTATTTAGAAAAGTGCATAGCTCATTATAAGCACTCTGTAATCCATTGACAATTAAAAAGGGATAAATTTAAAATATTAAAAGAAGAGACCAGAATGACAATTTTGTCTCAGATATGAAAAAAAATGCTGAAAAAAAAACTACTCCCAACAAAGTACTCTATTTTTAATGAAATACGGAAAACAAAAATAGATGTCTGATATGTCTAGGTTTGAATTCCAGATTTGCCAATTAACTGTTCACGCTGTCTACACATTTCTTATTTGTTATAAAGATTAGAGAAAGTTATATCAAGCACCTACTATAGAACCAATTATGAAGCATCTCATAAGTCATAATTATCAGCATTTTTCAAATTGTTTAAAAGCCAAAACTTCATGCTTGAAATATTTGAAGAAGTAGCTAACATATCTTAAATACAAATAAGAAATAAAATTTAGGAGGGCTGGGGTTGTGGCTCAGTGGTAGAGCACTTTCCTACTCTATATGAGGGCCTGGGTTCATTCCCCAGCACAGGCAAAAACTAAATAAATGAATAAGTAAAAATTCATAGAACAATATATAATTTCTTAATTGTACTGGCTTCAATTCCCAAACTTTTCCCCATTTCTATCCCATCAGAATTAATTTTATTTCAATTCTGTGTACTTACATAATGAGTTTCTTATAATAACACATACCATAAGACCCCAGATTACCCAAATGTAATAAATTCTCCACTTAGATTCAAAATAGAAAACACATATTAGGTAATATACTACTATTAATAAAATAATACAGTAGGATTAATGTTAATAGTTTATATAATATTCTATTGTAATAATAATAGCATGTTGTAGAATAATAGAGTCCATGTAGTGAACAAGTTGAAGACAATGCTGAAAAAAAATCTGAGCTTTATTTGTTCAAAATGATCAAGGTACAAAATATAAAAAAAAAAAAAACCTTTATTATGCATAAGTAAATGGCTGGATGGCAGGATAGATGATTGATAGTCAAATAGATTCCTCCCCCCTGAGACTGGATAAAGGAAAAATATAATAGATAATAATGTTTCATGAATCTAAATTCCAGTGCTCCGTTCCCTTTGGAGGCTAGGAGGACTTGGAACACATTTCCTTTGGTCATTGACAAACATCCTGCATTTATCTTCCTCCTGGGAAAGAACACTTGATCCACCTGCATAATCTGTACAGGCTTTCAAAGAGCCTTTAGTCTTGCACAGCAACAATACTTCCAAGAACTCTTGGATTTTTTTTAATGTGTCATTTTTCAAATATTCCATTAAATTTCTCTCCAAAATAAATAAGAATTAGAGTTGTTCCTTAGTATCCTTAGGGATTTGGTTCCCTGTGGATACTGAAATCCACAATACCCAAATCTCATAGATAAAACAATGCAGTAATTTCACATGGCCTAAACACATCTTCCTGCATACTTTCAATCATCTCTAGATTACTAATGATACCTAATACAATGTAATGCAATGTAAACGCTAATAAATAATTATTATATTGTATTATTATGGAATAATGATAAGAAATACAATTCTTTATGTATTCTATTTTTACTATTTTCAGTCCCTAGTTGATTGAATCCAGTTGCAGAATTCATGGACATGGGGGCTGATTGTTTAATACAATGCATTATATTTTTCTAAAGAAAATTATTTATCCTTAATTGTAAAATTATGTGTGACTCCCTATAAGAAATGGGTTGGTAATAGAGGAGATATCTGTATAAATAAAAGAAGTAACCTTATAGATATTTTTACTCAGCACTTTGATTACTTAAAAGTATTGTTAAAATATACACATTCAATTTCAGTCTTGCTGCGATAAATATTTTATCTTGCATGAAGACAGTCTTCATGTTCATCTATCTCCCAGAGACAGACATGATCAGCAAGTCTAGATAATATTCTTTTTGCTTAATTACCCTCTTGGTAATATATTGCCCCATCACCAATCATATTTTTGGAGAGTGAAAGGTTATTCCCAACTACGTACATAGTTATTCTTCAGAGAACAATGTTAACAATGTTAAATGTGTCTGCTTTGGAACTATTATTCAAATCATCTAGCTATTGCATAAATATATTATTATTCACAGAAAAAGACTGCATAATAGATGAGAAGTTCATTATTTTTATAGTACTTGTCAATCTGAGAAGGTTTTTAAAATATTCGCATAAAGTTTAGTTTTTTAAAAAAATGACATTTTTTTCTTTAAAAAAATCAATATTTTTTAATAAGTAAAAAGAGGATGTAGATTTCTAAGAATACAATGAAGACATTTAGTCTTGCCTAAAGGTGAACATAAGTCCCATAGGTAGATATTATTTCATGCTGGGACATTGGTCATTTTCACTATTTTTTTTTTTAATATTGGAAAACCTCGCACTAAACCTCGAATGAAACTTCAGTTTAAATGTGGAATGAAAACAATTCCAAATGCCCAAAAGATTCCTTTCTAAATGATCTGCATTATCCATACATAGCTGTCTAGAATATTATGATCCTATATTAGAGTAATAAATGAATGAAAATGATAAATTTAGGAAGAAGCTTAGCTTCTTCCCCTGTCTCAGATAAGGTCTTAATAATTCATCTTCCCCAATTCTAAAGGAAAGCACTTTCTTCACATTTTCGTAAATTCACATTGAGCTTCCCATCCAGTTTACATATCACAAAGCCAAACAACCAACATTCTTTACCAAACTCCCACCAACATCACATCTTTCTTTGTGGACTATATTAGCATGTGTGAAAAAAAGTAAGATATGATGGAATATATCAACCAAAAAACATGTAAGATAATGCTAACTTTCCTGATGCTACAGCTGAAAAGTTCTTATGTGTGGTCACAGGATGCCACAGAGCTCTACCAGAGAAGTTACAAAAGGAGTAAAATATTCCATTCTTAACATCAGTGAGTTTATATAAGAAATGATAAAAAAATACCCTGTAATGTCAAAAGGGATGATGGAGAGAACTCAGATCATAGGATTTTTGTCCCAAATACCTAATAAAATGAGCATGAAGACACACACACACACACACACACACACACACAGACCACCACCACCACCACCACCATCACCCCCCACAAAATAGTAC
The DNA here is from genome assembly GCF_048772815.1 of Callospermophilus lateralis. Lineage (NCBI taxonomy): Eukaryota > Metazoa > Chordata > Mammalia > Rodentia > Sciuridae > Callospermophilus > Callospermophilus lateralis. The sequence continues at coordinate 108,561,852 of NC_135312.1, read as the reverse complement.
AAGAAGGAAAGAAGATGAATGGCTGAGCTGAGTGGTACAACCTTGATAACTATCATTTTTTGCACTTGAATCTGAAGAGAAATGTATTAAGGTAACAGAGAACTCTGGGGAAAATAATAATCCATTGAACCTTTTACATATGACACAAGATTTTAGTAGAATAAGAAGAAAAGTGTCAAACTTTGAAATTTTTTTAAGTGTTTTTTTTTTTTTTACAGAAATGTGGAAATTGTTCTCCTCATAAGAAGTGGGTATCTTAATTTCTGATATAGGACATTTGTCAGAAAAGTTCCATATCAGAAGAAAAGGTTCAATTGAGACTCTTCCACAGCTTAAACTACAAAGATAGGCTAATACAGTTCTCTAACTGGGCCTAGTGGGAAGACAAACAGTTCTGAATAAGTTGTGAATTACTTGAGGTAAGAAAATTTACCCACAGGATACAACCAGTAGAAGGCTGGCCACCTAAAATAGAAACAAATAGAAAGTACAATACACTATAGGTCATAAGGGAAAAGGAGGAAAGAGAAATTTAATATGTAAAAACAAATAAAACACTTTTAGAAGGACCAGACAAGGAAATAAAAGTTGAAAAAGCCACATGAGAGAACTCCATTACAGTCTTATAGCACAAGTGGATGAAAATCTTATCACTGTCCTGAAAGTGAATACAGAAGAGGAAGACTAAATCTTAAGTAATCAGAGTGCATAACTTTGACCTGATAAAGCAAATGACTCTGTAACCTCAAAACCAGGTAAGAAGTACCAAGCACATATGAAAATCCAAACTGTGCTTGGATTTCAAAATATCCCTTCGAGGTTCATTTCCAAAACACCTCTAATCTCATTGCCTCTTTGTCAATAGTTATTTGAAGTTAGATGGTGTAATTATTTTCCTATTTCATAAATAATTGAGGTTCAGAGAGAGTGACTTGTCATAGGAAGTTGAGATGAAAAGTGATAACTTAGGTGTTTTTGACTTGGAGTCTCATGCTGCTCTGGGAAATGGAGCTGGGGTTGCTAAGACCAAGAGCAACAGTATGGGAATTGGTAACTGTGTGACATCCTTGATGTCAGGATTAGAGTATGTTTATTTGTCTGTCACTTAGAAAACTTCTTATATGAACCATCTCTCTCTCCAGGATCACAAGCAAATTCATGTATTTTATTTCTAATGCTACCTCCAGATAATAACTGAAAATAACTTATAGTGAATGAAATATTGCAATAGGTTCCTGTAGGGACCAATTACAAATAAATGGCCTCATTAAAGCTGCAACACTTAGAAAGAACATCAGACTGGGAACATCCAACAGTGAGGCACAGGTGTACTCAGCTACTACCAATATTTAGAGTAAGTTAAATTTAGAACTTAATTTAAAGTAATTTATGGGAAAATGCAGGCATCTGAGGATCTCCCAACTAAAGAATGACAGAATAAGCAGCTGTGCAGAATGGAAAGGGGAGCATAATGTTTCTCCACTTTACCTGTTTGCTTATTCTCACTCCCTGCAACCCCGCCCCCCTTTCTATTAGCACTAGAATCTGTCTAGTGTGTTCTCTGTCTCACTGATTTGCCATGCACTTCCTGTTTTGAAAGTTTCTCCATATCTATTCACATTCTCCTCATTTAGATACCATTACACTTTCTTTTTCCTAGATTTTTGGAATTAATTTTCTTTCTCAAGACTAATAGAATATTTTGTAAAGAGCAGATGCTTTCAATAAAATTAATTCTGTAAAGAAAGAAAATAGTAACAGTTAGTTGAAGGTAGTGGGTCAATATATATTTATACATGATTTTAAAGAAATGCCTGGATGTATAATTCTTAGTTGTGCATTTTAACTCCAGAAAATGGAATGTAGCATGTATGCTAATTCCTACAAGACAGTATACAAAATAAAATTTTCATCAAAAGGAGTTAATGAATTTTATATTGGGACTAACTTTCAATGCATTGAACAGAATTAATTCTAGTGGCTTCAAAGTCAGTGGTAAGTAACTACATAAATAGGAATGATGTCTAGGAAAAGAAGTTAAATTAGCCTCAAAATGAATTAACAAACTGAAGTTATTAATTTTGATTTTTCTGTTTGCATTAGAGGGAAAAAGTTATCTTAGAATAAATTATTTGAAAGTCATTTTCCTGCTTACACAGCACCTAGTTCAAGTTTACTTAAATGGATGAAAAGTGAAAATATATGCAGTATTTGTTGGCTTGGTCAAACTATTAACACACCAAGCTACAATTTCCTTACATAGAGGATAAGTAGAGGGCAGACTGAAAAATGTCCTCTTAATTTGGAAATGGTCTTTTGTTATTTGTGGGCTTTACTATTAAGGATATCTTTGAATATTATGTAAATTATATGCACATGGTTCTGGAGAGGAGATCAATGCATTTCACACATTCTATGCAAAGCAAATTGCATGTTTCTTTGCCTAATACTCCATTAATATCATAATGGTTTATCAGTGGTTTACTAACTATAGAACAACAAGAATAATCCACAAAGGTGGTTGAAAATACAAATCATTGTAATATACTGAAAATGTTTCTTAGGCAGGATGGAGCCTGCTTCAGGCTTATTATATACCATAGGACCAATTGGATTTAGACATGAGCTCTCCAAAAAAATTTTAAGGTGGAAAATATAATATTCTTTTATAGTCCTTGCTGGTTAGCACAATCAGTTTTCTTCTTGTGAAAGGGGCCCTTTTTCTGCAATCAGTTTTTACGGAGATTATCATAGTCAAGAAACTCAAAAAACAATCATGTCACTGTGGAATCAAAGCCATTACTTCTAAATTTCTTTATTCCATTACTTTTCATCTCTATTAACTCATCTCTTCACTGAATATTTCAGAGAAATTTTCGGAAGGTCATGAGACAACACTGGTTATATTTCTAAATATAACTGATAAGAAATGAAAATATCTACTGTTCTGATGTGATCATTAGTTAAAAGCTAAGTAAAAGAACTGAAATTCAATAGAAAATTTATCTAATTCACTTTTTAAACACTACTGCCAGGTTGAAAAATGAGGAATTTCCTAAACCATGAATGTTCTCATAAAGCCTGTTGTATTTAATTGCAGTGAATAACGACTTTTTCTTGAAGAAAAAGAAAATAAGCAAATGGCTGGCTTCTACTACTAGTAACTAATCATGTGCCAAATAAAAAACTAATCCAGACTTAATAAGGAAAGACTTTAAAGAATTTCTGCAAGGCACAAAACAAAATAGCAGCAATGAAAACAGAAAAAAAAAAAAAAAAAAACACTTCTAGGTTGGAGGAAGGGAATGAGGGTTGTGGCAGTAGAGAGCTCTGTTCATATGATCAGCAAGCACTTCAGGGGCTGGTCAAAAAGTGTTTTTCTTTTTTAGGGAGTGACTAAGGCTGACAAGAACTAGGTGCTGGGAGGTGGGATGGAAGGCTGGTGTGATAGCACAGTATTTCTACAGAATATCCACCCTCTGCTCAGATGGGACTCTTCCAAAAGGTTTTATGCTGGCTCAAGCAGAGTAGTGGGGTCATGAGATTTAGGGAATAATTCTGTAAAATGGGCCCTCTGTTCTGGTCCCCATGTATATTCTTTTTCAAGACCCAGTTTACCTGCAGCCCTGCCTAGCTTAAGTGGGCAGCAAACTACTGGTTACCTGCAGGAGAAATGCAGGCCTGAAATAATTCTGATAAGAGAAACACAAGATACCCTAAAGGAGAGACTTTTACTATCGTTACACAGACCAGATACCAGAATTCAGGGAGATCAGGATTATTCCCTCTAGCCATAAACTGTATGGCATTGGGAACTTAATAGTCTGATGTCATCCTGTCAAAAGTCAAGAGGTGGACCTGGGTGAGGCTCTCTGCAAACTTTCCTGAGACCCTCAGTAAATGGATCAAGGAGATGTATGCTGTCCCTCTTCTTTCTAAGAGGACCAACTTTCTCCCTTGAGAATGTCCCCTCTTCCCCTTTCATATCACTTCTAATAACTCATGCCTGTAACTCTGAGTGACTTGTCTAAAATCTTTCTGACTTGATTGGCAAGACTTAGGATTTGAAGGGGGATCTTCACACTGCCTGAGTTTCCCAGAAGGCTCCAGTCATGTAGAAAAGCTGAGTGCAAGGACATGGGATAAGGAGAAAATCTTAACTAACAGTTAACAGTTGGTTAATTTTATCCAGCAGAATGAGAATTTGGAGAATCTGAGACTGGCCTTGTCACAGGTAAACAAGGGGCACCTGTGAGTGGTATCTAAGACATTTGAGGAAGAGGGGTTCTTTGCAGTAAGCTGATTTCCTGGAACACAAAATAATGGAGAGATTTCTTAACCATCATTGTTTCCTAGATTTGCAGGGGTCTGATGGAGTTTAACATTGTCATAGTAAACTGCCATATGCATTTCATATTTCTATCTCATTTAAAAACTTCCATGGATAGAAACTGTTTCCTTATTGATGTAGACTCACTATGCACTTGCAGGTGGGATTGGGTAGTATAATAGGAGGTCTACATGTGGTACATAAATGCACATTAGAAAGACAGTTTGCCTTGCTAAGATAGTGGGTTGAGGAGGGTGGGAGAGGGATGCAGAAAAGAGTGACCATGAGGAGTCATACAAATATGTGTCCTGCTCCATCATTGAAACACATTTTGCCAGGGCCATTTAAAATAGAAATGGTTTCATACAGAAGATGTGGTAGAAACTTTGGCAGTCAATTTTTGATTTGTGGAATCTTATATCTGAACTATGACTTGAATTTAGAGAAATTATTTTTCTTTTTTTGAGAATAAATTGATACTGCTTATTATGTTCTAAGCACTGTACTGTACACTGGGTTGCCAGACACAAAAGCATCCTTCATATCGAATTTCAAATGTTTGAGAGTAGCCACTCTGGATATACTCAAAGTTGATAAACACCCTAATGCTTGTAAATTAAATTTAGCATTCCTGGAAAATAGGTTCTTCAACATTTCCATTTAATAAACATCTAAATTCAATAATAATCTTGAACATGTCCCTGCACTTTCTCCTACTCCCTTTTCTCATTGCCATTATCATTTAAAACATGAATTGCTTAAGCTATGGGGTAACTGGACCATTTCCACCAGATATATAGCGTATGTTCCTGCTCTTGTGTGGTAGTTTCCCTCTACTATTCTAGAGAAAATCTGGTAAAACTACAAACTATAGATCTATATTCGTCCTCTGGTAGAAATGGAGTTTCTATATCACACTACACAGAGTCATGGAGTTTTGAGGATAAGCAAATGGAAGATGGATTTAAGCAAGCTGCAGTGAGACCAGAACAAGTAGAATGCAGCTCTTGGAGAAGACTAAGTGGACCTTTACCTCTGGCTCAATCCGTCCAGAGTGTGTTATGATTTTTATGCCTGAAAAAGTAATAAGAAAAAAAATAGCTCCAACTGCTAGTGCTAAAAATAAGATACATAAAACAAAATTTATTTTCATGGGTGCTATATGAAAATGGTAGTATCCAGGAAGAGTGGAACACACCTGTAATCCCAGTGATTTGGGAGCCTGAGACAGGAGGATCACAAGTTCAAAGCCAGCCTCAGCAACTCAGCAAGGTCCTAGGTCATTTAGTGAGACCCTGTCTCAAAAATATAAAAGGCTGGGGGATGTGGCTCAGTGGTTAAGCACCCCTGGGATCAATACCCAGTACCCCCACCCCAAGGAAAGATATTATTTTTACTATTTATATAGTCACATATAATTTTAAAATATGTTCTATAATTAACCATTACATTTAAAGGTGACATTTTATGATTCATCTTCTTAATCCAAAGTGCTCTTGTTGTCCTTTTAAACCTAATTTTTAGCCTATAGAACTATTGATGAAAGTGAAGAAGTTCTCAGACTAAAATGTAATGTGCCCAGGACATACAGCCCAGCGTTTGACAAGGTTTCATGATATAAAAAAGGGTATATTAATTTTATGTATGTCATCACATGTTACAGATGTATCTTTAGGATAATAGTTGTAAGTAGATGCTAATACTTGATAATTCATGCCAAAGAAATTTTGAAGTCCATACTTATAAATAAATAATGGTTCATAGAATTTTCAAGGTTTATATTTCTGCAATATACATAAACAGAAGTACATCTGTAGCTCAAAATGCAAACCAATGTAATTCTTGATTAGATTGTAGGCAATTGCATAGTAATTAGCATATAGTTACTAATTACTACATAGAATTCAATTATGTATCATAAACAGTCATCCCAAACAGGAGGACAAAACAGTTAAATGCACAAACTTTGGGAATCAACCTGCAAGGTTTGTTTTACTTTGCCACTAAACTTGGGCAGGTTGCTTTGGGTAAGCTACTTTCTAGTTCATTTCCTCAATTGGACTGTGAATATTAAAATAGCACCAACTTCAAAGTTTTTCTAACAATAAAATGAGCTAATTAATGGCCATAAAGCTCTTAGAAAAATCACTGACATTTTGAACATGTTAGGTATGAACAGGGCATATGACTAATAGATACTCTATCTCCATGTGTTCCAAATTAATTAATTCCAATGTTACATACTCTCACTGTAAATGGTTATTGTTAAGTTATTGAAATACAGACACTGTGATAAGCATTGCACATATCTATACATAAAATTTTCATTCAATTTTTCCACCATCCTAAGGATTTATAAGTATTATTATAATGCCCATAAAACCAAACAGAACACAGTGGCTCAGAGTTGCAAATCATTTCTCCAAGATCACAGACCTTTTAAAAAATGAAACAACATATACCTGTGTTATATTGAACTAACCCTGGACTTCCATTCAAGACATGCCATTCATTTGCTGTTGTATCTAAAGAAACTAATTAAGATCTAATGTTGTTTTTCCACCTACAAAGTGGAAATAACATGTGCTCTTTACTGTTTCTCAGGTTAGTACAGAGAATCAAGGGATGTATTCACTGGAGAACACTCCATAGAATAGCACAGGAAGAATGGAGGATTCCTCATCCAATAGGAGGTTTTCTACTTTGGCAGGTGTTTCAGATCCCAATGCTCCAGTACCACCTGCTGAATTAGGATGGAGCCTGGCTTTCCTTTGATACATGCTCCTAGTATTCCCTCCAGGAGTATCTGAATGAAAGTGAGATCTTCTCTATAATTCTAGCTGATACCTGACCACACAGGGGGTTTCATCTCTTTGCCTGTGGTTACTGTCTACCAGGAGATATAGCTGCCTGGGGGTTGCTGCACACATATTTATATATCTTGCTTGAAATGTTTGATTCCAATAAATTTCTCCTTCTCTGACCTAAAGATAAATTCCTTCTGCTTCTCAAAACTATTTGAGGGTTCCCAGAGTGGAGCTGCTGAGATCCTAATAACCCAATTGATCTTGTATAACACAAACATCTTCTCTAAGTAGACTCTCAGGAGCACTTTGGAATTGGGAATTTCAGGGAGTTGAGAAACAGTTTCAGGAACTAAAGCTAAACACCACCTCATGTTCTTATAGCAGGAGCCACTGACTCTTATAAAATGTCAGCTATGCATTCATTCTTTGCCCATCTGCCCAGAATTCTGCTTCTCAGTGGGTATCTATAACCTCAGTGTCCTGTTGTCTCTCTTTAGCCTACTTAGAAGATAACAGTTTATCAAACAAATCAAACCTGTCCAAAACTTTTATTATGATAAAAATATACTTTTACATTTGGAGAAATGTATTTTAGAAGTTGTCATTTCACCATTGATGCCAACTGAGAATATATATATATATTTTATCATGGCCAGTAATGTGCTACCATAACTGCAGAGCCATATAACTTATATTAAAATGGGGAAAATGCTGAAATAGATATGCAGACTATCAAATACTATACCAAATCATATGAAAAGCTATCTTTTAAGACTCTATTCATAAATATTTAATTTGTATGTATTTAACATTCTGACAATCAGTATATTTTTAAACAAGTAAGACAGGATTTCTAGCATTAAAGCACTTGAATGTTCAATGGTAAGAGAGGACTTTGCTTCTATGAGCATGAGAATAAGAGTAAATATTGACAAATGTGTAGGTATAATTAACAAGAATAAGAAAAAAGAATTATAGACTTTAGAAAGGACTACTTGAAGAAAAGGAAATTAGATTGGGATTTGCCATTCATTCATGGTAGAAACACTGTAAAATGGGAACAGAAGGTAAATTTGCTAATAACATAGAGGTTATTTACTACAAAATCTACTTCATTCATGAAACTTAATGGTAAATGTTAAAAGCCTTTTATCTAGACTCAAATAAGACCTAAGAATACTGGATATCACAAGTAGTCCACATTACAAGGAAAACCCTAGCTATGTGGCATTGCAAGAAAAGAAATAAAAACATAAGCATAAGAATCAAAGAAATAAAACTGTCATGATTAACTCTGTCATTTAATAATTGCATGTATAGAAAATAAAATCTATATTAAATTACTGTAATTAATAAATGATTCAGCTGGTTACCATCTTAAAATATAAAGGACAACAACAAAAAATTTTATTAGTAGTAAAAGAAATAACTAAATTGTAGAATATTTATATTCTATAAAATGCCATATGGAATAAAAAGATGCTAATAAAATATAACTCACAAATGTTTAATATTCACTCCAAATAAAAGCTTCCTGAAAATACCATGCAGTATTGTATGCTAAACAACATTGAAAATTAATTAATTATAGGAAAAATAAAAGAATCTTATAATTTTGATGCTGATTAAGAACAAGTGTATACTATGTAAATTAATTTATATGAATTTCTTTAAAAAATAAAATAAATTGTAATTCTATGAATGGAATTCTGTTAATTCGAAATTTATATGCTGCAACCCTAACCTATAATGTAACATCATCTTTGGAAATAATTAGGTGCTGTGGTTCTGGTCACCGATGTGGCCAATTAGTTGCTGGACTACCTAAGTCTTGGGGGGTAGAGACGTGGAATCAACACACAGACTTCGGGAGCTGGTGAGAGAACTGGCAGGAGACAATCCTCAAGTCATTGTCCAGTAGCTCAGTTTATTTTTGGAATGCATAAAACTGTTATAGGGTTCGAGTGGGGCATGCCCATCAATCATACATAAGCAAGATAGTATCCATAAGCCAATCATCTTATGCCTAATGTAACCACACTATGAAGATGCTCTAAATATTGCTATCATAAGGAAGGATCTTTGTCCCTAGGGGCGGGGTTTCTAAGTTAGGAATTCCATGCCTGAAGTTCCTGGCTGTCAGTTTCCTGACCGGAGAGCTTGTCAATGCTAACCATAAGTGCTAAGGATGTGGTTTCAGCTAATGGCTCCCTAGACCAGAGCATCCCATCCTGCAGGCATTTCTATCAGGCCTGAATGAGTGTAGATTCTTCAAGCACTCCAAGCTGCTCATAGCTGCTAGCTGCTAGCTGTAAACTGAAAGTTATTCTACCAATTAAGTTTAGAAGAAGTCATGATGATGGTGCCATTGTGATGAAATTAGTGTTCTAAAGATAGACCTCTCTTCCTTTTGAGCACAGACTCAGGAAACTGCATGTGAGAGCATAAGGAGAACTTGGCTATCTGCAACCCAAAGAGAGGGTCTTGATCCTGTTAACTCCTTGATCTTGGACTTCCATTCTCCAGATTCATGAATAAGCAAATGTCCATTGGTTAAGCAACCTAGTCTATGGCATTCTGTTATGGTAGCCTGAGTATTTATGGATACAGGATTATTCGGTAAAGCCATTAAAGAATAATAAGAAAGTAAATAAGAGAAGAATCAGCCTAGTGTTCATATTTGAGGGGAAAGAGGCAGTAGTTATTGAGATCCATGTAATGAAGCCTCTGAGATAATGCTAGAGTTCAGCATCATAAACGAGGTAGAAGTTAGTGTGTTTCCTCTGTGATGATCATTCATTGAGACATGCATTTGATTTTTGTGCACTTTTCTCTTTACTTACTGTACTTTTTAAATTTTAACAAAGAAAGAAAATAATATTGCCAATTATTTCTGGAGGATAACATAGACTGGGTTATGACCTGTGAGGTGGAATTCTGTCATTTAATATTACCACTTTTTACTAAGGCAAGACCCAGGTCCTGCTCAGGTTCAGCTAACCTCATGGTTATTATTGAACAAAGAAAGCTTAGCATGACTGAGCTCTTAATGACCCAGTGAGACCTAAGTCAACCTGTCATTCATCTCTACTAGAACTGGATAGGTAGGCTGTAGGCAGATCATGGAGCTTTTGAAAGCCAGGTTAAGTTACAAATGTTCTTCTGCTTGTCAGTATTTCTGTTTTTACTGTTTCTCAGATCCCAGACCACCTGAATTAAATATATATAGAATGTTTATCAAAAAAAGGTCACTAATCCACTCAGTTACAATGTTGGAAGTAGACACCCATATAAATACATTTTTTTTATCAGCCCATCCAATTTTTACATGCATAGAAGTTTGTCAGTGCACAATGTGGTAACATGAAAGATATTTTGGTTGAGTGACATGTTCACAATTATAAGCCACATTGAAAACCCCCAACATGCAGACACAGTTATTTGTGTATCTGTTTTACTTAAAGTTAAATTGAAGGTGACTAGGTTATGCAGAACATTAATCAGTCAAGTTGGTTCCAGTGTCAAGCAATACTAAACAGATTGCCCACAAGTTATTTGTAATTCAGAAATAATCTTGTTTGATACATGGGTAGCATTTTAGAAATACAGAGCTTGTGCTTCAACTCCCTGTCATCCCAAAATAGAAAGCCAGTTTAAGAGTCCTTGCTCTATTCATGATGTGTTTTATAGTTAAATAGATAGTAGGCCATCTGGTAACATTTTACTTTAACCAACTGAACAATCATGGTCTGAGAGGAGTTAAAATGTAACTAGGTATACAGAAGAAAGTAAATAAAAATTTTAATACAGTAATAAAGTTCCGAAATACTAATTTTTAACCTTATTTTTGTAAACATAATTAGGGAGTTTTGATTTTAAATATTTTTTTTTTCCAATTTGCTCATCCCAATACCCTTGCAGCAGTGGGTTCGACTTATTCATTCCCATAATTAAATAGTTTTGGAACTCACTAATAAAAAGGACCAGAGAAAAATAAAGATAGAACATCTCCTTGCTTCCATAGGGCAGGTATAATTTCAAAGAATGTCCATGATTGTGCTAAAAGAACAATGGAGCCAAATAAAAGGACTCTTATTAGGCATTTTATGTCATATTTAGCATCAAAATAAGAAAAATAATGATAGTCAGTCAATTACTACTTTTCTTACCTAGGGACAGTTATGCCCCCAAGAGAAATTGGCAATGTCTGAAGACATCTTTGGTTGATACATATGAGAAATGTTCTCCTGACATGATTGAGTAGAGGCCAGACATGCAGTCTAGCCTGTGACCCGTACTGGCTTCATTAAAGGAGGTTCGAACCATGAGCAAAACATTAGGGAGTTTTAAATTAAAGAGACATGACTCTAATTACCTTTTAAACCAGCTCCTGGATGGCTTCTCCTAGATCCAGCCTCCAGCCACCTAATGCGGTTGTGAGGTTTACTGAAGAGGCTAGTGAGAGACAGAGAACACGCCAGGGAGTGGACTTTTATTGGGGAACAAAAAATTCCGGGGAAAATCCCATCCAATGAAGGTTAAGGGGGGCAGCATCTCAAGGTCAGGGGCAATGATTGGGTCTTCCGGGCAATGGCCAGACACACCTCTGCACGGACAAGCCCTCCATCTGGAGAAGGGTGGGGAAAGCTCTGACACAGCTGTGCCTAAGCGCCTCTCACCAAGCCAGGGAGGTAACTCAAATCACATGTGAGGATGGCCTCCCACAATGCAGTTAAACAATCCTATAGTGCACAGGTCAGCCCCACTACAACAAAGAAATTACAGTCAAAAATTGTCTGAGAAACTACCTGACTGAAATGTATCCAGCCTCCGAAGATTCTCCAAAAGAGGAAAAACTAGATAAATGTGAAGAATATTAGTGGCATAAAACAAGAAAACTAAGTTTAATGTGTAAACTAGCTTTAATGTGTGAGTTAACTGGCATGTCTGAATGTGCCACTTTCAGTTTAATTTATTTTTAAAGAATTTGCATGATAATGAATACTTACTATTTGTTAGCTGTGTGATAAAATTGTGGGGATGGGAAGAGTCATGAGTAAACAAAGTTGAATCAGAAGACCAACAACTACAATATAAACAAACAAACAAAAAAATGGCCTAAAGAAGTTATTGCAGAAAATAATTAGGGAGAGATAAATTTTTGCAGTGGATTTCAAGAGAGTAGTTTAACTATGTGTTCAAAGAGATCTGACAGTGCAGAGGCAACCTTTTTAGAAGGGGAAATCTCCATGGGACTCTACAAATTACACTGAGGTTTTAATGCAATATAATGAGATAAATGACTCTTTGAGGTATTTGTGACCGAAACTTATGGATAAGAAAGAAAAAGGAGAAATACAAGAAAAGTCATAGATTTATAAAGTCATGTGAAATAGCATATAACCCTGTTTCAAAATCGGGGAACCACACCTACACATGGAGTCTCAGAATTGAATGTCCCTGGAGTAAAACCAGTTCTTTTCTTCAGATCAAGAATCAGCTGGTTTGAGTGAATATTATTATTTGGATTGTTCTGTTAAGCTTATGTCTCACAAACTGATAATTAAATGCTAACTTTCTAAGTCCACAAATTCAGAGTATCAATACTTTTATATGAGTTAAGTGTCTAAGTAACAATAAAATTCACAATCATTGAGATTATTGGTACATTTTTTATTGATTTTAAGGTGGTAAAACATTTCAATGATCCTTTATATTAGTTTCTAATTTTATTGACATTCATGGTATTATATTTATAGATGTGTATTTTTAATCATTAAAAATGTAAGTAGTATATAGGTATATTGGAAATTTTCTTAGCAATTTATAAGTTCAATAAATTGAATGGTAAACAAAGCAACAGTAGAGATGAGTGGTCCTCTCCATACAACCTTCCTGATAAGAAAAGGTGGAGTCCAAGTGTCAGTGAACCCTGGCCCACAGGTCACATCCTGCCTGCTGCCTGGACTGATACAACTATGAGCTAAGAATGGTTATTAAATTTTTATGTGTTTAAAAAAATATAAATAAGAACAATATTTTTGTGACATGAAGATTCTATGACAGTCAAATTTCTGTCTCCATAGTATTTTATCCACCAAGCTCATTCATTTACATATTGTCTCAGCTTGTTTTTATACTATAATGGTAGAGTGAGTTAGTTATTATGATGGAGTCTAAAATGTTTACTCTATTGCCCTTCACAGAAGTTGGCCAATGCATAAGGAAGCAGTTATAATCTTGGGCTCTAGAACAAGATAGATTGGGTTTGAATGTCAAATCTTCCCGCACTAGGCATGAAATTGGCAAATTTCTTAAACTCTGAGGGCCCCAGTGTCTCCATCTATAAAATTAAATTTTAGTGACCATCTTATATAGTTGGTGTAAATACTAAAAATATTAATATATTTGAAGCATCCAAGAGACTATGTTGAAATAGGATGCCCTTCAAAAAATTATTTTTATTAGCACTGAATACTACTGGGCTCACTTATTGGTAGTTCTAGTGTTTTAAGGATGAATTCACATGCCATCTTCTTGGAAATAATCATTTAAAACCTGCACACTGATTATAAATCATGATTTAAGATTTGCATACCTTCTAAATGTTAAAGCCCAGATGCTAAACCAATTGGACATTCCTTGAACTTGTCCAGGCTCACAAGGAGTTGATGGTATACGGAAGAATCAGAGTGGGGTGGAATCACATGGACTCCAAAATCATCCAGGCTTGGGTTGAATTATAAGTCCCTTAGAGGGAATGGCTTAGAGCAACTCAATATAGGTTATGAACATGATTTTTCTTGACTACATCATTAAAAAAATTATACCAAAATTCCAAATGCAAATACAGATGACTGGATCTGCTGACTCTCAATGGAAGATACCCAGATATTTGCAATTTTTAAAAAGCAGAATAGTTAAGTCTGGTGTACATGCAGACAGAGTTGAGAGTAACTAAATTAAAATGTTTACTGGAGGTCTAAATGAAACATAATGAGTGTCAAGCTTCCACCAGAGGATTCTAGATTACCAGTGTCCCCAAACCCAATTCATTATAACATTCCAACCATCCATTTAAGGGCATCCAGGGTAATGGAGAAATTGAGGCTGGGTTATTTGTCTTCATTGCAGTACAAGAACTTAGGAAGGATGTTTTTTTGTGTACCAACAATAGGTAGTATTCAGATCTTGCATACAGTCGTCTCAATCTCTGGATGAAAATATAACATTTCTATGCAACACTCCAATTTCCCTTAAACTCTCCACGTTGGAGTATATGATTGCTCCCACAATCTAACCAAATCGTGGTAATGATTGATAGCATTACAAGTTTGAATTTATAAAGCATATTTTCTTGAAGGGTGATATTTCTGTCAAAATTAGACCTTTTCCCGTAAGCACTCTTGTGAGCTTATTAACACTTTGAAATCACTGGAGCACCTGTAAGACAGAACTTACATAGCCCTGCTCTACTCTAAATGGTTCAACATCAATACAAAGTCTCATTAACCTTATCACTTTCTAGTCCTTGAGCACAATGGGATATGTCAGGCAGCTGCCACTGTCTGTGTGCTCTAATGCATAAACTTAATGGGCTCGGGGAACAAGATTTCCAGCAGTGCCATGAGCTATTCAGAGGGACTTTTCAGCTAGCAAATATGTTATTTTAAACTAGCTATTATTGGAATGTATGGAGCCTTTAATTTTCATGTAATGATGCTTTTGAAAAGGAGTTTTCAATGAAACTTAGGCTACATTTCAAAAGTCCTAGATAAATAAAAAGGATTCTCCTTTCCAATACAGTTCTACTGACATCAAACCATGCCATATGTAGGTGACCTCACCTTCCCACTTACTACCTAACTAGTTTTAAAAGATAACTTCACCTTGTGGCCACAATTGTATAAGGTATAAGAGTAGATTGCAAAATAAAATCAATTGTCTTAGAATCATCTGTAAGAGAAACATCACTTTTAACTGGACATAATTAGTGGAGGTATCTTAAAGTTCGTTTTGAGAATACAAAAAAAAGAAATATGATATTGAACAAAGAATCTTTATACTTGAAAGCTGTATGATCACTATCACCATCCCTACACCACCTCACAAATATAAATCATATTTTATAGTCTGTCACATTCATGTTTAGCATATAAGCAAGAACAACCTAGCAAAATGACAGAATCAAAACATTCTAGAAAACTATTCTTGTAGTTACAATGGTCTTCAAGAAAGAAAAATGTAGAGTGAATCTGTACTATGAGAAAGAGTGTCTGTTTTATGCTATTTATTTTCTTTAGGGAAATTTTTTTTATTTGTGGAAAATACCATAATACATTTTGATAGAAGGATTCAGACTGATGCAGCCTCAAAGTTATGAGCCAATGAAGATCAAAGCCAGGGTCCTTCCGAGGCTGATTAGTTGGTTTTTTAGTACTCTGTTATGGACACATCAGTGCAGAAATCCAATAACCCTGCATCATCAAATAGCATTTTCCAATTCACCAAATTATAAAATAAGAAATGACTTAGTGGTCATTTAATTGGTCTCTTGCCCCCATCCAAACCCATCCACCAACATACCATCTTTTTGTATGGATTGTACTTCAAAGAAAATGATTTACCTTAAAGAGAGTTTTCTGATTTTTTCTCTTTCTGACTCTCATATTCTATCAGTTACAAAGCCATTTTTTAAAATTGTCCTCCTTATTATCTTATAAATTATTTCTTCTGCATTCCCACCACCCTAGTACGAACATTTCTTCTTATCCAAGCTATTAAAATACCACTTAATCTCCAACTGCAGCCTCTCTGCAGTTTCCTTTAGTCATTGTTAAAGTTTTAAATCCACTTTGATCATTGCTCTGAGATATTCTGTCTGTCCCTTCCACACTCTTCCTGGTATCCAGTCAACTTAACTTCTGCAGACAGATCAACCA
Source organism: Callospermophilus lateralis (assembly GCF_048772815.1). Classification (NCBI taxonomy): domain Eukaryota; kingdom Metazoa; phylum Chordata; class Mammalia; order Rodentia; family Sciuridae; genus Callospermophilus; species Callospermophilus lateralis. Next base: position 108,545,773 of record NC_135312.1, on the reverse strand, counting down.
ATAATGTTGCTCTTTGACTTAAGTTACCAACAAATTAGGGGACAGGAGGGCAGGGATGTGAGCATCTCTCCTACTCTGGCCACCACCCTGTTGGGTTGTGGTTTAGTGGTAGCTGTATTTTTCTATTTTTTTTAAATTCATCCCTGATTTCTTCTGCAATCCTTTGTTCATTCAATAACATAACATATTATTATTCTCCAGATGTTAGAGTAGTTTCGATTTTTTATTTTATCATTGATTTCTAATTTCATCCCATTATAATCTAATAGAATTCAAGGTATTATCGCTGTTTTTTTTTTTTTTTTTTTTTGTATTTGCTGAGTTGCTTTGTGATGTAAGATATGGTCTATTTTAGAGAAGGATCCATGTGCTACTGAGAAAAAACTGTAATTGATTCTTGATGGGTGAAATACTAAGCATAAGAAATAATTTCTAGTGGAGGGCAGTCTGATGCCTTCAGCCCTGGTCAAGTTTTGGCATTCAGTTTTTCCTCCTGCTTCTTGGGGTCCAATATTGTTAATGGGAGAGTGGTTTTCCCTTCATCCTGCCTCCATCTCTATGGGAATTCTCTTCATTTAATTCTTTTCAATTGTTCCTTTTGTTTTTTTACCTGATAAGATTCCAGCTGACAGAACAATGTTGCTTCCCAGACAGGTACTTCCAAATGTGTTCTTATTCTTCTAATACAAATTCTACTTCCCCATATCATATCTTTAACTATACTATACCTTAACTCTTACTGACTAGTCTCTGTTGTTCAGTTACTTAAACACTGCTCTCTAGCCAGGATACAACACTCTATATTTCTTTAGCATATCCCATGCATTCCTACGACCCTATCTTAATATAGGGACATAATCTAGCTTGACAGAGCAGTCCCTTTTATCTGCCATCTACATTCCCTGTCCTCAATTAAACTAGCAGCCGAATTATTTCTGCTATGTCATCCTCCTCTCTATTCACAAATGACTAGACTAAACATACCTACCGGACAGAAGTTACTGCCCTATTCTCAGGAACTTGGAATTCTGCACAGAATTAATGGGACTAGATTCTTTTTGTAATGTTAGCATTTAATAAGAGAAGGCCCAGGATCATCTCATCCACCCTGGCCCCACCTTCATAAGATTTGATTGATATCTTTTGTTTATGCAAGCTAAATTTGATTTTTTTCTTTAACCAGAAAGTAAAGGAACCATCTATAACATATTTAACTTTTCACATGTCTTGCTTTTCAAATGCTGCAACCTTCTCTCCACATCTTTGGAGCAATGGTCTCTACACTACATTGTCAGCCTTAGAGTGTATGCAAAATGATGAAGTTGGTGTAGAAAAAAAAATAATGGAATCTCTATTTTCCATCAAAGTGATATAAAAATAAAGTTACATTGACATTCATAAGCAGATAAAGAGTGGTGCCCTCACTCAACCTGTAGGTCAGCAGGTGAAGTGCCCTATTTAGATTCCAAGGGATGCTGAAGGAAGAGGGGGTATGACAAGGTAGTGGACTCACAGCAGGGTTCTCCCTTCATTATTTACTTTAACAAAAACTAATGTTAATACATTATGCATATCTTATTAGACTGATACTTAGCTAAAGGCTGAAGTTTTTATAAAACACTGACAGGAGAAGGGATATGACCATGATTTATTTTTGTAACATCCAAAGGTTCACTTTTTATCTCATGGCAAAGTACTTAAAAGAGTTGTCAAGCTTAAAGATAAAGTAAGCATTTTTCTTTTGAAAAGATAAGAATTCCAAAAATACTGAGTTTTTGGCAATAAAAAGCTCTGTTAGTAGTATATTATCTAACAGAGATGGAAAAACACTCAACCTTCACTGTTCTCTCAAGATAAAAATGATATTTTTGTAAAAATTAGAAAGGAAAGGATGCTTTAATAAAAATTAGAAAGTAACTTCACTTTCAAAGAAAACTCCTTCAAATTTATGCATCTGTTAAAGTTTCTGTTAACACAAGATTTCATTGAAAAAAATGCCATTTACACAAAATTTTACATCTGTATATTAAAACATGAAATTAGAAATTTCTGATCAGTTTTAAATTCTCCAAACTGAGAGTATAATTTAGTTTTAAGCCAGTTGCTTAAAATATAAAATGTAACAACTCCAAATGAATCAGAAACAACCCTTCAGCAAAAGTTAGGTTAGAAATGTAATCACTAAATTTAAATTAAATACCTTTCATAGTTGGAATAGAAACATATATATTGTAATGATAGAATATAGCTAATTAGGAACTTCTCTAGTTGTATCTCTATATCTTTCTCAATTATAAAAGCCTAAGGGAAAAATTGCTTGATAATTTTAATAGATGCAGAAATAAGTATTTTTTAAGATCATATATGAAAATATGCTGAAATTGAAAACAGAATTTATTATTCAAAAATAAAAGGTTAAAATTCATATTTAAAGTATTTAGCAAGAGCAAAGATGTTTGAGTTATAATTACTATGACAGCAAATACAGTTTTTGAAATGTTATTTACTCACTGTCATCTTAATTTATCCCTCTTAAATACATTGAAATATATATGTATTTATATAACTAGAGTAGTGCATTTTTTTCTGATTTACAAATGAATTATATAATTTTATAACATAGCTTCTTTTACATATTATGTATTATTTTATATTTTTAATATAATATACATGTATAAATATATTTGTTTATAAATATGCATTTTATATATTCATAACTTACATATAATCATGTGCTAATATTGTATGTATTATTATAAAAAATTGATTATACATATGTTCATCTGTAATGTGGGTATTCTTTTTATAATTATTATCAACATGAGATCAAAATATTTAGGAAATGTCAGCATTGGTGAAGGGAAGCTGATATAGACTAGAATGGCCCTGCAATGAGGATTATTGCGTCTGTCCTTGGGAATTTATTTTGTTATTTTCTCTGCTTTGATGTACTTTTCAAATTTTCTAATGAAAAGCTTCTTAGAGCAGGATTCTCCTGCTATTTATTATATAAGTCAAACTTACAAATGTAGCATTAATTTAAGAGTTTTTCAAACAAGGGGAAAACATTTCAGGAGACCAGCCACATGAAAATCTAAATAAAGTCTGCTCTCTACCATGAAGGTTTTCTAAACTCAAACCTCAGGGTCTATCCTCTCCTGACCTCTCAAAAGTCATTGTGTTGTTACTCTTAATATCCTCAAGTTCATATAATATAGTTTCATATTTGGTATTTTTCATAAACAAATAAATCATTAATTACTTTGAGTCTTTTGCTGGATCCTTGGGAGGAAATCATTGTGTTTCATGATTGTCTGTATCCTAGCCATAGGCCTTCTTTGATTAATTTATCCACATTTGGCCCAAATACATCCTGATTATATTCAGCTCTGTAACGCAATGGTAGAACATGACTGGAAAGAAAGGTTCACTGGTTATCTGTTCATTATATCACTTTGAATTCAAGGTCATCGCTCTCTAATCAACTACCATGTATGTATTTCCTTAGTACTTTGGAAATTGGTCTTTGAAACTGGTCTGGAAAATCAGAATAGTCCCCTTCTCCAGGTGTTGAAGATTGAGCACCCTACAAATATTGAAGAAAGTACAAAAGTTGTATTTAAAGAGTAGAACAGAGAGAGAGACTTCTTTGGAGAAGAGGGAGTCCAGACACCCCAGGGAGTAGTGGTGTCTTGCCTCTTTTATAGATTTTAGGTTTCCTTTCTTCTCAGGTCCACTCCTCTTCTTATCAGTCTAATAAGATATGCATAATGTATTAACATTAGTTTTTGTTAAAGTAAATAATGAAGAGAGAATTCTGCTGTGAGTCCACTACCATGTCATACCCCCTCTTTCTTCAGCATCCCTTGGAATCTAAATAGGGCACTTCACCTGCTGACCTACAGGTTGAGTGAGAGCACCACTCTTTATCAGCTTATGAATGTCAATGTAACTTTATTTTTATGTCACTTTGATGGAAAATAGATTCCATTATTTTTTTCTACACCAACTTCATCATCTTGCATACACTCTAAGGCTGACAATCTACTTTAGAGACCATTGCTCCAAAGATGTGGAGAGAAGGTTGCAGCATTTGAAAAGCAAGACATGTGAAAAGTTAAATATGTTATAGATGGTTCCTTTACTTTCTGATTAAAGAAAAAAATCAAATTTAACTTGCATAAACAAAAGATATCAATCAAATCTTATGAAGGTGGGGCCAGGGTGGATGAGATGATCCTGGGCCTTCTCTTATTAAATGCTAACACTACAAAAAGAATCTAGTCCCATTAATTCTGTGCAGAATTCCAAGTTCCTGAGAATAGGGCAGTAACTTCTGTCTCGTAGGTATGTTTAGTCTAGTCATTTGTGAATAGAGAGGAGGATGACATAGCAGAAATAATCCGGCTGCTAGTTTAATTGAGGACAGGGAATGTAGATGGCAGATAAAAGGGACTGCTCTGTCAAGCTAGATTATGTCCCTATATTAAGATAGAATTGTAGGAATGCATGGGATATGTTAAAGAAATAAAGAGTGTTGTATCCTGGCTAGAGAGCAGTGTTTAAGTAACTGAACAACAGAGACTAGTCAGTAAGAGTTAAGGTATAGTATAGTTAAAGATATGATATGGAGAAGTAGTATTTGTATTAGAAGAATAAGAACACATTTGGAAGTACCTGTCTGGGAAGCAACATTGTTCTGTCAGCTGGAATCTTATCAGGTAAAAACAAAAGGAACAATTGAAAAGAATTAAATGAAGAGAATTCCCATAGAGATGGAGGCAGGATGAAGGGAAAACCACTCTCCCATTAACAATATTGGACCCCAAGAAGCAGGAGGAAAAACTGAATGCCAAAACTTGACCAGGGCTGAAGGCACCAGACTGCCGTCCACTAGAAATTATTTCTTGTGCTTAGTATTTCACCCATCAAGAATCAATTACAGTTTTTTCTCAGTAGCACATGGATCCTTCTCTAAAATAGACCATATCTTACATCACAAAGCAACTCAGCAAATACAAAAAAAAAAAAAAAAAAAAAAAACAGCGATAATACCTTGAATTCTATTAGATTATAATGGGATGAAATTAGAAATCAATGATAAAATAAAAAATCGAAACTACTCTAACATCTGGAGAATAATAATATATTATTGAATGAACAAGGGATTGCAGAAGAAATCAGGGATGAAATTTTAAAAAAAATAGAAAAATACAGCTACCACCAAACCACAACCCAACAGGGTGGTGGCCAGAGTAAGAGAGATGCTCACATCCCTGCCCTCCTGTCCCCTAATTTGTTGGTAACTTAAGTCAAAGAGCAACATTATTGGTTGATCTGTCTGCAGAAGTTAAGTTGACTGGATACCAGGAAGAGTGTGGAAGGGACAGACAGAATATCTCAGAGCAATGATCAAAGTGGATTTAAAACTTTAACAATGACTAAAGAAAACTGCAGAGAGGCTGCAGTTGGAGATTAAGTGGTATTTTAATAGCTTGGATAAGAAGAAATGTTTGTACTAGGGTGGTGGGAATGCAGAAGAAATAATTTATAAGATAATAAGGAGGACAATTTTAAAAAATGGCTTTGTAACTGATAGAATATGAGAGTCAGAAAGAGAAAAAATCAGAAAACTCTCTTTAAGGTAAATTATTTTATTTGAAGTACAATCCATACAAAAAGATGGTATGTTGGTGGATGGGTTTGGATGGGGGCAAGAGACCAATTAAATTACCACTAAGTCATTTCTTATTTTATAATTTGGTGAATTGGAAAATGCTATTTGATGATGCAGTGTTATTGGATTTCTGCACTGATGTGTCCATAACAGAGTACGAAAAAACCAACTAATCAGCCTCGGAAGGACCCTGGCTTTGATCTTCATTGGCTCATAACTTTGAGGCTGCATCAGTCTAAATCCTTCTATCAAAATGTATTATGGTATTTTCCACAAATAAAAAAAAAATTTCCCTAAAGAAAATAAATAGCATAAAATAGACACCCTTTCTCATATTACAGATTCACTGGACATTTTTCTTTCTTGAAGAGGAGAGACAAGATTAAAAGGGCAGGAAGAGATTCTTGTGGGGAGTACCTCTCCCTATTTTCCATCTGCCTAGAAAGGCAAGAAAGGAGCCACCTGCTGGGAACTCAGGAACAGCTATTTTTGGGGAGGAATAATTCCCTGGAGGCAGGTAACCTTGGCAACAGGTTGGAGGAAGGGATGTTAGCAATTCATTTTCTTTTGATTCAGACCCCGTCTTCCTGATCCAATCATTCATTATCTACACCGACTGTCCTTTTGCCCTGCCTGATATCTCCTTCTGAGGACTAAGTGTTCTTGATACATGGACATATATATATAAGGTAAAGGAAACTGCTATAAATAGGCTTTTAGCAATGTGTAGGTAGGTAGTGGGGACTTTTAGCTTCCCATGGCTGTCACAAAGGATCTGAATAAGCAATGGAAAAGAAGAAAGATCTATTTTGCCTCATGTTTTCAGAGGTTTTAATTCATGGTTTCTTAACTTCTTTGTTTTGGGGCCTAGGATGAAACAGAACATTATGGTGGGGAGAATGTGGTGAAGCAAAGCTGATCATCTCGTGGAGGCGGGGGTGGCGGTAGAGAGAAAGTCAGGGTGCTTTTTTGTTCCCTTTAAGTGCACTCCCTCCATGGCCTAACTTTCTTCCACTAGATCTCATCAGCTACAAATTCTGCCATTTTCTGTTAGCACCACAGAGTGACAAGAAGTATTCCACCCACAGGCCTCTGGGGGACATTTAAGATCCAAACGATAACAGGGACATTCTATAGACCATGCTTAGGGCTTGAATTTTAGCAAGTATAATATCTGGACTGCTAAGTTATGCACCTGCTTCTCAGCATTCTCCTTCCTTTAGGTAGAACCGCAAAGCTATAAGGAGGCTGAAGTTGGATATTTTCCTTTATTCAGAACAGTTAGGCTCTGATAAAACCCCAGCAAGGCTCTGATTATATAATTTATATTAAGAAGAAAAAAATTCCTTTTTCCATCCTATGCCGAAACTAAGGAGGTTTTCCCCAAATATTCACTGTGAGAACCAGGTTAGGCTCCTAGAATTAAAACTCAAAAAATGAGGAGCTCTTCTACCTTGCCACTCCTCTATGACTGCGTTTTTAAAAATTTGTTATACATAATAGCAGAATGCATTACAATTCATATTACACATATAGAGCATAATTTTTCATATCTCTGGTTGTACACAAAGTCAAGTTGCACCATTCGTGTCTTCATACATGTATTTAGGGTAATGTTGTCCATCTCATTCCACCATCTTTCCTACCTCCACACCCGCTCCATTCCCCTCCCTCATCTTTTCCCTTTTGTTCTATCTAGAGTTCATCTATTACTCCCATGTTTCCCCCACCTCTACCACATTATGAACCAGAATCCTTAAATCAGAAAAAACATTCAGCATTTGCTTTTTTTGGAATTGGCTAATTTCACTTAGCATTATATTTCCCAACTCCATCCATTTACCTGCACATGCCATGATTCTATTCTCTTTTAATGCTGAATAATATTCAATTGTGTATATATATACCACATTTTCTTTATCCATTCATCTACTGAAGGGCATCTAGGTTGGTTCCACAGTTTAGCTGTTATAAATTATGCTTCTATAAACATTAACGTGACTGTGTCCCTGTAGTATGATGTTTTTAAGTCCTTTGGATGTAGACTGAGGAGTGGGATAGCTAGGTCAAATGGTGGTTCCATTCCCATTTTTCCAAGGATTCCCATACTGCTTTCCAGATTGGCTGCACCAATTTGGAGGTTTTGACTCTCATACTTGTATACCCTGGACCTCCAGAAACTCATCAATTTTTCTTAGATAGTCTTTGCATTCACCTGCTCTTCTCTGTCCCTTTCTTTGCCTCTCTCTAAGTTTTGGGGACAGTAGTTTGCCCCATTTCTTTTGTAAATTTTAGAACTATTGATTTTCAATTAGTTCAGTAATTTATTTTTTAGAAGCAAATGGTGATTTACAGGCTAATTATGTGGAAAATCAGAAGTTAGAAGTCTATTTCAGATTTTTTACAAAAAAAAAACAGAAAAAAACTGTTCTGTTTTTAGGTAGAAATAATGTTTTATTATGACAAGTTTTGACATTGAAAATATTAAATACATCTAAATAAAAAAATTTAGGAAGAAATAGAGAAAGAAGATGAGAGGAAAGGAAAGAAAGATAGAGAAGAGATAGAGAAAGAGATGGAGGAAAGGAAGGAGAGGGGATAGAAGGGGAGAAAGGAAAGGAAAAGAAAGGAGAGGGAGGGGCACCATACTCAGAAAACTACAAAGCTTAAGACTGCAGTTTTAAGCTTATGTCTGCAGTATCTTTTCTTATATCCAACTGCCTACTCAACTTCTTAACTTGGATGCCAAATCAGGTTATGTTACATCATGGCCAAAATCTCTCAGTCATGTCCAATTTTTATAATTCTACGATGAAATTTTAATTATAAAATCTGTCAGCAATACCATTTGAAAGGGTTTCTTGTTAGCATCTCTACTATCAAAAAACAAACAAACAAACCCAAACCAAAAAACAAAAGCTGGGATCCTGAATGCACTACCAAAATTATCATCAGTATGGCAAAGCTGAGATTATGCATAATGCATTAAGGGAAAACATTGTCTTGAAAGAATCAAGAGCATCTCAGAAGAATGAGGAAAAAACTAGGATACTTATGACACTGGATGATCTGATTTAAGCAGAGTCCTTCAATATGGGGATGTCATTGTAATGATACACATCAAAATAGTGAAGGACAGTGGACATAGCAAAACAAAGATTTTGAAATGAGGGATTCATCAAGAGTCTTAGTAAATAAATAGTTAGTTGTTCAGGGCCTTCTGTGTGTGTGCCAGTTATTTTCCTTGGCAATTGTCTATTGGAATAGAAGTTGTCATGATTTAGATATAAGGCGCCTCCAAAAGCTCATGTGGGAGATAATTCAAGAATTTCCCCGTGAAATGATTAGATTATAACAAGTAGTACCTATTCAGTGGATGTGGATTAATTTTGCAGAAACTGTAGGCAGGTAGGGTGTCGCTGGAGTAAATAAGTCACTGGGGGGCATGATTTGGAGTTTATATTTTTGTCTCTGTTTAACTGAGCTTTCTCTCTGCTTTTTGGCAACAATGTCTTAAGCTGTTTTCCTTCTGCCACATCCTTCTGCCATGATATTCTGCCTCAGCCCAGGACCAAAGCTGTAGAGTTGGTCAATAATGGACTAAACCTCTGAAACTGTAAGCCAAAATATACTTTTCCTCATCAAGTTGTTCTTGTCAGGTATTTTGGTCACATAACAGGAAGGCTGACTACATCAGTCATATTGATGAAAATAGTGACAAATCAAGATTTGCTATATGAGGATATTCAAACAGTAAAGTCATATGAATGAAGGCAATAATCAGCATGATGTGTTCATCAGCTTTCCACAGTTATGACCAAAGTATCTGAGATAAATAACTTCTAAAAGGAAAAGGTTTATTTTGGTTTCCATACATGACCAGAAGACCTATAGTTTTTAGGCCTTTGGTGGGTACACCAAATGGCAATTGTGGGTAGCACAAGTATGACAGTTTATCTCATGGCCATGAAGCAAAAGAGAACAAGGGGAGGGCAGTGTTCCAAAATTCCCTTCAAGGGCTCACTCCCAAATGACCTAAAGACTTCCCATTAGGTTCCACCTCTTAAGGGTTCCACCATCTCTCAAGAGCCACCTGGGGATCAAGCCTTTGGGAGACATTTAGGATCCAAACCACTGCAATGGGTATAGATGGTTTTGAATATCAACAAGTGCCCTCCTTTTCCTCTTTTCCAACTAGTTATCCATGCTGCTCATCTCAAGTCAGAAAATTAAAGTCTTCCTATAAATGCAAGGAACAAAACAAATATGGAGCATTAGATTGATTTCACACCATACTATCAACCTAGCTTTGTCATCAAAAGTACTCAAATCTCTAAATGATAATGATTGACAGTGTTTATTGACTTAATTTGATAAACTAATGCTCTATTTATATACCAGAGAAATATCAACTTAATTAAAAATTAATGGCTAAAATATGTTGAGCATACAACATCTGCTTACAATTTGCAATGTTCTCACCCTGGCCCAAAGTACCATAATCTCTTATCGTGATAATACCAATGGCCTTCCTTCTCTACTTACTTCTTCTTCTTCAGTCTATCCTCTATGGATCAGCTAAAGTGATCCATCCAAAAGATGTAAACTAACAAGTAAATCTTAGTAGTTTTCTGCCTTTCTCAAAACTAAAATTCTTTAACATGGCCTACAAAGCCTTCTCCAATATGGCTACCCAGTAGCATTCTGATTAATCTTCTATTGCTCTTAATTCCTCTGCCCCAAACACATTGGTCTCCTTGTTGTTTCTGGTCTATGTTGGGGCAAGCTTGCTCCTATCTCAGAGCCTTTGTATATGCTTATGCCTCTGCCTGGAATGCACTCTCCCATGCATGTATATATATGCATTCCTTAGGTTCTTTGCCTATTTTATTTTTCCCCAAAGCATTTAGCATCATTTTACACTTTAGATATCTATTTATCTGGTTTATCATTTTCTTTCACTTAAATAAGGTTCTGTGAGGACAGAATTGAAAACTACTTTTTTTATATAATGAATGGCTTATAATATCAGACTATCCAAGAGAAGACACTTTAAGCCTTGCCTGTATTATTCAAAACACTACATCAATATTATAAAAATGCAATTTTGTATGTTCTCATGCTCCTCTTAATGCCTCTTTTATACAATCCTCATTGCATTCATTAGAGTAGTTGTGTTCATATTTATCTTTCTAACTCAAATTATCTATCTCTGAAAGTAAAGTCTTGCTTTATTCACACTTGCATGGCCAGATCCAAGCATAGATAGTGTTTGGCTATTCCTAAGTAAGATGTATTAGAGTTGGATATCTTTTTTGTGACTTTATTTTTACATGTAGGGGAAAAACAGATATTAAAAGCGAATGTTAAGAGATACCCAACACCACCCAGTATAAGAAAGCCAAATGAAGTCAAGCTTATGGTGTTCTGCTGATTACACACTCCACTGAGTGAAGAGATTGTTTCTGTTTTCTCTTCCCATATGTCCATCTCACTGTTTCTCTGTGGATGGGTTTTACTTACTTCATATCATTTCTTGTATTCAAAGATAAGTGGAAAAGATGAAGAAATGAGAGAAACACACAGACAGAAAAAGAGAGAAAGGCAGTAGGAATAAAGTAAAGAAATTGAGATAAAGTGAGAGGAGCCCAGGGCAGAGGAGGGAAAATGGTAAGGAAGGGCAGCAGAATGTTTTCAGGCACGTTCACATCCAGGTGTCTCTGCACAGTCAGCACCTAGAGGCCTGCATTTTGGTGTATGCAGCTTGAAACTGGAGCAACTGAATGATGATGGATATTATGAAATAGTCAACAGAGGTAGGTTTTTGTTTTCATTTTTCCTTATTTGCATGTTAATTTATTTTGAAATATTATGCTTATAAATGTCTACTTTTCCAAAAGGTCGGCTAAAACTTTCTTTTGTTTGATCGTTGCTTTATTTGGGAAGAGGTCCAAGGGGCACAAAAAGCTTTGTTTTCAAAATGAGGCCAAACTACAAACTAAATGTCAACTGAAAGAAATGCTACTTTTTTTTATGAAAGTTTTTCTTTTGAATATTAAGTGTAAGGATGATGTTCTTTCATTTTTAAAATACTCCATTCTCTTTCACCTTTATTATTACTATAACCTAAAGGTTATAATATTTAATATTTAATAAATATTTAATATTTCAAACAATGAATTTTCAGTCATTTGTATTAGTAGAATTCAGACAAAGAGATCTTATGAATATTGATCATTCAAATTTTAGCATTTCAACAATGCTAAAGTAATTTCTAAAACTAATTCTATGACATTAAACAAACCTTTCAGATGCACCTTTTGTTTTTTTGTCTTATATCTTTTTTTGGAGTTATTATATTTTTCAATATTGCTTTAATAAAAGAACCATTAATTTGGTGCTATGAGGGATGATTTGCATTAAAAGAAAAACTCTAGATTTTTAAAAATGTTCTTAAATTGGTAGGGATAGAATAGAAAAAAACCTTACTTAAAAATTTTATAGATGTATGAAACAAAGGAATGTGGCCATAAGATATTTTTGAATCAGATTTATCATAATTAGTTAGTTACAATTCTTGGTTTTCATTAAAAAAAGAAGAAGAAGAAGAAGAACAATGCCCCTGCTAAAATCAGAAGAGCAGAGAGGTTTCATGTGAGTTGCTATTGGGTTTTGTAACTAAGCAATATTAGTTTCCATTAGGCACCTGGAGCATTTAAATCTAGAATTGTTTTGTAAATATGCTAAAGAATTTTATTGTAATGCTAAAGAATCGAAAAGCATGGAAAAAAATAAAACAACCTTAAATAGACCTTGACTATAACTAGAGTTAATGCTGAGAATTCATAGTGTCAGTCAATATGCTAATTATTTTACATGCATTATCTTTTTTAAAGATCACAGTGTTGCAGATCTGGAATTCAAATTCAAGTTTAGACTACAGTATATAGGGTGGTATTATTTGTTTAAAATATTTGCTGTTTCTCTCACAGGGCCCTTCCCACCTCATTGACTTCAGGTTTGATCATAACATTAGTTTTGGCAAATGGACCATGAAAATTAACACTCTATTTGTAAACAGAAGATTTTCAAGCCATTACATGGTTCACCACCTTTTCTTCTTCTCTTTTTTTGTTGGTGAGGAGGCAGTACCACAGGTACTTAACCACTAAGCCACATCCCCAGCCTCACCACCCTGCCGCCCTTTTTTCTGAAACAGGATTTTGCTGAGTAGATAAAGGTCTCACTAAATTGCTGAGGCTGGCTTTGAACTAGTGATCCTTCCTGCCTCAGCCTCACAAGCTGCTGGGATTACAGGCCTGCACCACCACACCCAGTGTTTTGTTTTATTGTTGTTGTTGTTGTTTTTCCCTTTGTTTTGTGCTTAGCAGTGTATCCAGTGAGGCTTTTCCTACTATCTGGTCTCAGATGGTATGACACTGAGCAGGGACCCAGACAGTAATGAGCATGCAATATTAAGTGTCCATTGTTATGTGCCAGTGAGACGGGAGGTCATTTTTCTGTTCTGCACAGTGAAGCTTACCTCAACCAATGCATACACTATATTGTCTGTACCTCTATTTGCTTATTCTTCCCCATACGTAGAGAAATTTATTTGTAATGTAAATTTTTTCTGTACTGCAAATAAACTAGAACAAATCAAAATTTCCTACCCTGCAAAACATTCTGAGTACACCATAAAATCCTTTGGTAAGCTCTGTAAATATACAACATAATTAAATTAGGAAGGCATGAGAATTATAAAATGCCTAGTCTGGTTGGATGCTGCACAAAGTGCATATCAAGTAGAAAAGCAAATACTTTTCAGAGATTATTTTCCATTATCCATTGTTAATAACACCTCTCTTGGTACTGGCTAAACCATTTAAACTCCGTCGGCAAGCACATTTTAAAACAGCTTCTGTTGACAGGTGCAGCTCTGAGGACTGCTTCATCTTCAGTGAAATTACACTGCTCTCCCACTCACGCTTCTTCCTTTAAAACCGTACTACACCCACTGCCGCCCAGATGCTTTTATTGTAGAATGATTCATCTAGTTTTTAATCTCTTGGCCTTTTCAGTAGGATGGTAGAATCACAGGAATTAGGATAAAAACGATCAATTGCTTTTGCATTTACATTTTTATACTCAAAGTTTGCAGTTCCCCCACAATGTAGTTGAATATGGAAGAATAGCCCCAAACCCTGTGCTGAAGATAATCAACTACCTACAGACCTAAAGGTAGGTGTGTGCTTTATTTAGAAAGATCGCCTAGGGGATGTCACTATCATTTTTCATATGTGAAATTCAGTCTCCTTTGATTCAGCATATATCCCCTGGTTGTATTTTGATGAAAATCTATTTTAAAAAGAGGAGATAAAGATTCATGAATTTCTCATTTGCCACCATTTCTGTGTATGGCAAGCAAGTTATCGATCTCCTAATTGAAGAGTCATTGCTCACTCTTTATCAGACATGCCCTGCTATTTACCACTGTCCCAGCTCTGACCTGAAGTCAGGCTGTGAGCAAGTTTGCAGACAAGGGCACTGCTTCTGTGGTTAGAGAAGCCATATATCAATTGCCTGTGTACAGACTAAATGGAAACTTCAGGCACAATGTAAATAGATTTTAAATTATTGTTATCCCTCTTCTTTAGGGGCCAGACCTAGAAAAATCAGTTTTTCACCTCCTGAGCTATGGTTGGAGGCTCCATACCAATCTTTTGGCAGATGTTTTTAATATAATTTGAAACCAATCAGAGGATAGTTTTGGTAATATAGAAACATCTGAAAGGCATGTATCTCCTTCATATCACCAGATTTGAATATTTCAGTAGTTACTTCATGGTTAAAGACCGTGAAAATAATTCTGGGAAATTCCACTAGAAAGAAGATAAATTACAGCAATTAAAAAGGTCAAGAATTATCACTAATCATATACTTCTTCTTTTATATAATATAATATGAAGTACATTATGGATAATGCCATGAAAATACCCCCTTTCTTCGCTATTTATCTTACTTAGTGCTGTAAAAAAAAATCTACATAAAATAGTATTATCCAACAGAGCTGTCTATAATGATAGAAATGTTCTATAATTCTGCAAAGTCCCCTATCATGGCACTAACCACAAATGCCTAATAAACAGTTGAAACCTGTCTAATGCAATTGATTTTTAAATTATATTTAATTTTAATTAATTTGCTTATCTACATGTAGCTAGTTGTTACTACGCGCCATACTGTTACTGTTAGGGAAGTGTTTTCTGCCATTAAGTATAGAAAGACTCTGCAGTCAACTATCAGAGCTTGCTGTACCTAATCATTTCAGGTAAGTTCAGAGTCCAGTAGATTCTGTGTTTCTTGCTAGCTAAACCTAAAACTGTTTTTTTTTTTTTTTTTGAATTATAAATTTCATTTAAAACCTTTTAAAATAATGTTATTAAAATGGTGAATGATAAAAATTGCTCAGAATGCTACAAGTCATTTGAAATAATGTTGCCTGCTCTTAGAATTCACACACAAAAAAATTCCAAAAGAAAATGAGGATGGATGTAAGTGCACACTCTGGAAAAAAAAAAAAAAAAACTGAGAGCAATAATTTCCAGAAATGTTAGGAATAGTCTTTGTTCTTAGAGCCCAAACCTTATTTATCTTTGTTTCTCTAGTCCTAGGAAAATTGATTCCAATTTGGTAGATGATCAATAAATGTGATATGGACTTATTGAATTGAAGTAATTGCATTAAGGAAGTTGTATGGTGCATTTATTATCTCACAGTTGTTTTTTTTTATTATTATTCTGACTTTATGATGGGATTCCCCTGGGAAACTGAAACATTGTTCATCTTCAATCTCAGGAGTTAGGGGAACAAGTTATCAGTATCTGTCTGCTCAAAACTTCCCAGGTGATTCTAGTAAGCACTACAGGTAAGACTGATTTATTAAGTACATTATGATAAAATTAAGATGTAATTCAGAGTGAAGATCAAGTTTGACTTAAAGTAATTTATTACCTTTGGATATACCAAATAAAATTATAGCTGAAACACATCACATCATTACTAAAATGAAAACATATCATTACCAAAAATAGGAATAAAAAACTCTATTAAATTTAAAACAATCAAAAAAAAGGGCAAGGACTGTCACTGTGGCTCAGTGGTGGAATGCTTGCCTAGCATGTGTGAGACACTGGGTTTGATCCTCAGCAACACATAAAAATAAAGGTATTATGTTCATCTACAACTAAAAAAAAAAATAATTAAATAAATATTTTTTTTTAAAAAAAGACACTGCATTTTCATTCACCTAATGTCAAATTGTTTGCCATTCTCATATAATGGCACACATAGCATGGTGGAATCTTGCACCATCCCACTGTGTCCCCACAAAATGTAAATTATCCTTTTGTCTCTCATGAGATATTTTAAACAAAGGAGAAGGGAGTAAGGGAGACTGTGTGTTCAGGAAACATTTTTAAAGTTTTTGTTAGCTTTCTGTCACCATAATAAATACTTATGATAATCAATTTATAGTGAGAAAATATTGATTTAAGTTCAGAGTTTTAGTTTCCTGTAGTAGGCCCTGTTATTTTTGATTTGTGGTGAGGTAACACATCATGACAGAAGCATGGGACCAAGTAAAATCACTTACTTTATAGCCAAGAAGCAATGGAAGGGGGGGTCAGGTCTCCCATCCCCTTTGTAGGCATACTCCTAAGGACCTAAAGACCACTCACCCCCACTTCTTAGTGGCTCCATCACTACTCAGTGGTGCCACTTGGCAGCAGAATCTTTAAGACATGGATGGGCCTATGAGTGACATTCACATTTAAAATCATAGCATAGTATATTGCTATAGTTGTTATATTTTATTATTAGCTATTATTAATCTCTTACTGTGTCTAATTTATAAATTAGACTTATCATAGGTATATATGTATAGGAAAAACATGTCATATATAAGGTGTGGCACTGAATTTTCAGACATCCACTTGGGGTGTATCCCTCATGGAAAAAGAGAGATTACTCTGTGATCATTTTTCTAGGTCCACTTTGAGCAAAGTAAAACAAAACTTTTTATGAAGCCTACATTCAGTAGGAAAACTGATTGGAATTTATCAGATATAGACATGAATATTCTGGAAGTAAAAATAAAGGTTAAAATTGTTATTCACAATCACTAATCTTTTCATCATTTATAAAACAGAAAACTCCTTCTCACATATGGTCAATCAGCTTCCTTTCTGTCAGACTCTGCAGGCTTTGGCACCAGTCCTAATGCTACACAACAAATAGAAACTCCATTCCCTTAGGTGAAGAAGGAGATTTGATGAAAAATTCTGAAAACTCTGTAGTAAATTACTCTATTCTCCAGATATAGGAAAAAAATTTGATAACATTTTAAGTACATATATATAATTCTAATTTTAGAATTTTTTATTCATGCAATATAATGTAAAATTCTGCCTTTGTATTTTTTCAAATAAAAAAGTAAACAGGATAAAAGGAAACAAAAATTGAATTCTCTATACATGAAAAAAAAATAGATTAGAAATCACAAGGGTTTATTTGAAGCCCTGAATGGTGTTTCCATTTTCAGAGAATCAAAATAATGCAAGATAACACTCTTTCATGTCTAATCAACAAAATTTTTCCTCTATTTGCATTTTGGACTAAAGATGCAAAAGGATATATGTTCGCCTAAGATTTTCCAAAGAATAAAGGAAGAACCAAGAATAAAACGTCTTTTGTTTGTGGTTCCAAATCTCTTTCTTCCTCTGCTTATCAAGATGACAGCATCCTTCTACAGAAAATCATCCTCTAATTATGTAACCATCATTGATTCAAAGAAGCCATGAGCTAAGAATGCATACACACTACAAATTAAAAGTAACACTGTTTCAAAACCTGTATTTTTCATTTAAAAAAAAAAACCTACTGGAAAATATTCACAGAAAATCAAAATCACAGAAAATTCACAGAAAATCATTCAGACTTTTCTGAATAGCCAAATGATTCCAGATGCATAACCACAGTCTTGATTAAAGAGCATACCCGAACTTCAAACTTCCATTGCTTTTAAATAACCTTCCTGGCAATAAACATTATGCAAATATAGGCAATGAGGGAAAGCCACTTCTGAAAACTGCTATGTGCATTTAAGTAAATAGCTATTGAATACAAAAATTTGCTATTCTGATTCTACTAAATGATGTCTGTCTAAAACTTCAAAGTCAGGAGGCTCAAAGACTTAAGGACATTGATTGCAATTCAAAGTAAACTAAGTAACAAGAGGAATTTTTGTTCAGATTGGTACAGATTATAATCAATAATTTTATAACATGTTAAAATATAACATTTAGATGAGGCTCACTTTTTAAAAAGAGTTTATAATTATAGACAACATGCTTGTTCTTCCAGTGTTGAACCTCTCTGTAACCTTTCCTTTCTCATCGGGGTGAAAAGGTAAATCCCCCATCAGAACAGCTGTTTTGAAAGCTGATGCCCTGTGGGAAGAATTTCCTGTGTTAACCTTTAAAATCATACAGGAGTTGGTCCTGCCAAATAAATGACCATCCATGTGTGTGCCTACTCCCTTATCCTACAGTCTTGGCTCAAGAAGTTGAGTTTGGCTTTTGAGTGGGTGTGCCCTACCAAGAAAAAAAAATCTTGTCTAAAAAAATACATTCCGTTCCTTCTGCTTGAGGCTAGAGAAATTCACAGCCCCCTTAGAATGCCATGACTCATTTCTGTGTCCCCACAGGGGAAGTCAAGCTCCTGAATAATCCAGGTAAAGAAAATAACCAACGTAAAGAGGTACAGTTCATTTGTAGTGGTGATTACTGTGATGATACAGTAATTTTTTTTTACTGTGGGCAAAGTTGAAAATGTTCAATAAGTATATTAACTATTGAAAAACTTAAGTGAAAGTTATAGAAAATAGATGTAAATAGAAGTTCCATTTTTTTAACTCCATTTTATTTCCCTCATTTGGAAAAACTCTGCTCTAAATTTTCTCATCAGCTTAAATAAGTTACATGTGACTCCTGATACATAAAGCAAACTGTCTTTAGTGGCTCCAAAAGGATACATGAGGCTTATACGAGCATTTTTAAGTATGGGTCAGACACAAGTATCTAGAAAAGATCTCTTTTTTTTTATATCCCCCATACTCCAGGATTTTTAATTAGTCTATTATTGATGGTAGATAGTGTAACCATATACCCTAACTTGTGTCTCGCTGTCTCTCTCTCTCTCTCTCTCTCTCTCTATCTATCTATCTATCTTTTATTATTTTATCTCACTCTCTCACTCTTTCCCCTTTTTCTTTGCATTTTTTTATGGCAGAAGAGAAAATCAAAATTGCTGAATTTTCATTTTTATATATGGATTTTGACTATGGAAAGTAAATATAGACCGTTCCTTATGCTTTTCATGGTGTAAACACAAATTTAGGGTTTATGATCTTGTTTGTAAAATGTAGATTTCATATTTACTTTATTAAAAATGTCTAAATTTTTGATATATTAAAACATATGTATACTGAGAAAATAGTACAGAAAACTTATTTCTGTCCTTTTTAAAAAAATTTCACTCAACCCTTGAATAATATTTAATGAACAATAAAATGCAAATATCTTATGTGTGCAGATTGATGAGTTTTGACACTGATTGCACAAAAATCATGATACAGAACATTTTCCTTGTGCCCTTTTGCAGTAAAAATGCCTGCATGTCAGCACTGGCTCCAGGTAAACTCTGATCTTCTTTCTGTCGCTATAGATTAGATTGCATATTATAAAGATTCATATAAATGTAACTTTGTAGTATGTATTCACTTGTGTCAGGCTTCATTCTCTAAATGAAATTCTTCATTTCAATCTCTAAAAATTTTGCTGTATCAGAAATTTCTTCTTGGAGTTATAAGATGGTTGAATGGAGACTCCCACCCTTACCTCCTCTTCCACGTGGAAAAACCAAAGTAAAGTGTATATTTGCATTTTAATCATAGATTAAATTATATTTGTAGGAGGACCCTGAAAATTAGTGAGAGAGACTAGAAGTCTGTAAGATTTGGAAACATGGGACAATACTATGGTAAGAGAAACAAAATACCCCAGCATATGCCACTTCAGTTCCATTGGGTAGGAAGATTCTCCACTTTTCTGGGTAAGGGTGAAAGGGAAAGTACCAGAAAACAATGTGCAATAGCAAACAACCATCTCAACAATTGAGCTATTCTCTGATTTTCAACTGCTTTAATGGTAAAAAAAAAAAAAAAAAATCCCAATATGTTTCTGTCTTTTTGACCTCATAAGCATTCTACTATAAATTATAAATCAACAAGTTGGCCCAGCAGAACAAAGTGACCTAATCCTGCTGGGTGTCCTGCACTGCAGGAAATGGGTGTTGCAATATAGAAAGGAACAAAATGCTTCTCTTAAGAACTTACCCTGAGACAGAGGGCATGGCTATCTGTGTGTGGTCTCATGCCAATGCATTAAAGGTGAGTACCCATGCAGTAGCTACCACCCTACCCTCCTGCTTACCAACATTGCCACTACTGCTTGACCAACAGTAAGTGTCAAGTCAACTATGAACAATTCTGTGAACTCTATCATTGCCTCACCTCTGAGCACAGATAATAAGGGGGATGGAAAGCAACTTTGTCTCTGGGCATATCCCTCTCCCACTTGATTCTGAATTAGTAGTAAAACTGAAGGATTCAAGGAGAGAAAAGTCCCAACTGTCCACCCACCCCTGCATGGTCATCATCAAAAGTGTCCCACTTTCTTCACCAAATCAGTTGAGAACACCACAGGTCTTTCTGCCAACACATTTATACAGTTCCTCTATTCTACCCCTGCACTACATGTGACTACACACTGCTTTCAGGACTCAGTTTGAGGGTTATAGAGGATGTGCTACACTATCTGTTATCACTACTCCCCTTGGTGATAACAGGAGTTGCAACCGATTGTTTGGAGATCCAGTGCTTCAAATCCTTCACCACTGCTAAGGCTGTGAGTGCCAGAGATCCTTGCTAATAGACTTGGCATTGATAATATCTAAGGGGACTGTATCTCCCAAGCAGAGGTCAGCAGGTCAGCAGTTCCATTGTAGGAATAACCGTACAGGCAGTACCCTACACCCACTGTTGTCTACAACATATCTGCCTAAATTGCTAGAGTGTCCACACTTTGGCAGGGCCTACAGAGACAGTGGTTCTCTACCACTCCACCATATATATATATATATATATATATATATATATATATATATATATATATATATATATATTTATTTATTTATACATATATATATATAAATATATATATATATATGTATGAATGATAGGATATATGTTTGTGTGTGTGTGTGTGTGATAGGATACATATCCTTTGCATAAAAGTGGAATTATTCACATGGTTTATGAATTCACTCTTTTACTTGACAACCATAATCACTCTGTTTTGATACTCACCTAAATATTGGAGTTAAGGGAAATAGAGGTAAGGGATCAGAATATTCCATTTTATTCATTATCACATTCTTTAGAGTCCTTATCTCATTGCCAGCTTTCCTAGGCACTGATTACTGTTTTTCCCAATGGTCACTAATCAGTCAAAGAAGCTATAGGGAGACTACAGTGTGGAAAATAGTTGGAATCAAAGCCAACATTGCATACAAAATTGATTTCCCAAGATACATATTGAGGAGAAAACCACTAAGAAGGTCATACTATAAAGGTGAGAGTGATATCTGATACACCATCTGTACAATTTTCAAACAGAAGCATAAGAAATATGAACAAACAAGGTTGTTCAATGCCTTTGAAAGAACATAATTACTCTCTAGAAGCAGATTCCAAAGAAATAGAAATGGATAAAATTCCTGATAAAGAACTTGAAGGGTTGACTATAGAAAAATTCAGTGAGATCCAAGAAAATACACCTGAATAGATAAATAAAATTAGAATGACAATGCAAGTTATAAATAATATCAGCAAAGTGATCTTGAAAAAGAACCCAACAGAAATCTTAGAAATGAAAAGCCCTATAAATCAAATAAAAATACAATTGAAAGCCTCAACAAGAGACTACATCAAATGTAAAACAGAATACTGACCTTGAAGACAGATTATTTCAATGTTCTATTCATAAAAAAGAGGAGAGAATTCAAAAACTGTGGTAACACCATTAATCAAAAAAAACCACATTTTCATTATTCCTGAAGGTGTGAAGAATGAAATCAAGAGAATATAAAATCTGTTCAGTAAAATAACAGCGGAAAACTTTTCTAATCTTTGGAAAGTAATGTATATCCACGTGCAAGAAGCTTACAGTATACATATCCAGAAACAGTCTTTACTGCATTACATTGTAATCCAACTATCAAAAGTATAAGAAAGAAAGAAATTTAAAATCTGCAAGAGAAACACACCAAGTTGCATTTAAGTGTATTCTTACTGGATTAACAGAGAATTTCTTAGCAGAAACCCTAAAGACAAGAGGCTGGGGCTGTACCTCAGTGGTGGAGTGCTTGCCTCTTACATGTGAGGCATTGGGTTTGATCCTCAGTACCACATAAAAATAAATAAACTAAATTAAAATATTGTGTCCAAGTATAACTAAAAACAATTTTTAAAAAGAAACCCTAAGGACAAGAAGTAAATGGAGTGATGTATTCTACATCATGAAAGAAAATAAATGCCAACCAAGATTATTATACCTAGCAAAGCTATCCTCCAGAAATAAAGAAATAAAACTTCCAAGACAAGTAAAAACTGAGGGAATTCATAATCACCAAATCATCCTTACAAAAGATAATTAAAGGGGTACTATATCCAAAAGGGAAAGATTAGTACTATCATAAAACCATTAGAATTATAAATACCACTATAAAAATAGATACACAAAAGAGAAAGAGAAAAGAATCAAATATTATCCATATGAAAAATTAAGCCAAAAAAAGATGATCAAGATATATTCAATACAACTAGAGGAAAATCAACAAAGTAACAGGAATAAATAATTTCCTTTGAATTGTAACTTTGTACATTGATGAAATTCTCCAATCAGAAGATATAGACTGACTTAACAAAAACCAATTTGCTGCCTACAAGAAACTCACTTCACAAATAAAGGCATACACAGACTAAAAGTGAAAGGATAAAAAATGATATTTCAAGTAAATGGAAACCTAAATCATGCAGGGGAAGCCTGCATAAAATAGGTCTGATGAAATAGACTTTAAGACAAAACTGTAATAAAGAAAGTCATTGTACAACAATCAAGGTATAAATTTAACAAGAATATATAATGATTGTAAATCATATGTGCTTAATGTCATATCCTCCAATTTTATAAAATAAATACTACTAGACCTAAAGGGATAGATAGGCTACAAACAACAGTAGTGGATAATTTCAATACCCCATGGTTATGAATGGACAGATCATCCAAGTAACCAATCATAAAAAAAAGAAAGAAAATCAGAAATAAACTATACAATAGATCAAATGTACTTAACAGAAATTTGTAGAATGTTTCATTCAATGCTTCAGAATACATATTATTTTCAACAGCACATGAAACTTTCTATAGAACCGTGAATATGTTAGGCCACAGAAAAGTCTTAACAAAATCAAATGAGTTGAAATTATATCTTACTGTTTTTCTCATCACAATGAAATGAAACTTGAAGAAAATGACCAAAGAAACTTTGACATTTATACAAATATAGAGAGACTACACAACATATTTTGGATGTCATTGAGGAAAATCATTGAGGAAATCAGAAGGAAATATTTTTTAAAAACAAATAAAAATTATAACACAGCATGCCAAAACTTGTGGGATGTTGCAAAAACATTACTGAGAGAGAGGTTTATCTCATTGAGGTTTATTTCAAATCAGCAACATAAAAATTCTCAAGAAAGAAATAACAAAAGATCAGAGCAGAAATGGATGATATCAGGACTAAAATAATATGAAAAAATCAATGAAGCAGAGTTTGTTCTTTCAAAAGATAAAAAAAGACAAATCAGTAACAAAACTGAGTGAGAGACCCAAATCAGAGATGAAAAAGGAGTCATTACAACAAATACTACAGAGATACAAAGAATCATTAGGGAATATCATGGAAAGCTATATACTAACAAATTGGAAAACCTAGAAGAAAAATACAAATTCTGGACACATGTGACCTACCAAACATGAACAATGAGAACATAAAAAAATCTGTGAATAGCAAGTGATGAGATAGAATCAGTATTGAAGTCATCAAACAAAGAAAATCCAGGGATGCATGATTTCACTATAAAACATTTTTTAGCAGTTGTATTAAATTAAATTTGGAAATTCTGTTTTTAAAAAATTTGTTGTTACATATTTGTACATGCACACAATATAACAATGAAAGAAGAACAGAAACAAATAAGGCTATAAATTGCTCCATAGAATTGAAAGGGAGGGGAAAATTCCAAAATTATTTCAGGCAAGAACACAACAAAAAAGAAAAAAAAAAAAAACAGATCATGTTTCATGATGAACACAGAAGCAAAATTTTCCAAGAATAATTTATAACACTTTTGAGCATCAACTATGTATATTATAGCACAAACATTATTCTGCATAGAAAACTCTTAAATGCTATCTTAAAATATTCACACAGAGTATGACAGTTAACCATAGTCATCAAAGGCAAAAAAAAAAAAATTTCAACTTTTCACTGTTTTTCAATAATACAACATAATGCAGAAAATACTAAATTCCTTATATTAACAACCCATTTATGGATTTATCAGTTTGAGTAATCTGTATCTTTCCAATAATTTTTCAGTTTTATATAATTTGTCAAATTTATTGGGATATAATTGCCCGTAATAGCCCCCCTATTCTTTTGCTAATATGTGCAAAATGCAAAATAATACTCCCTTTTCATTCTTGACATTGATAATTGGTGTCTTCATTCTTTTGTTTTTTTGCCAGGTCACCTAGAAATATCAATTTTTGAACTTTTAAAATTCTTTATTGGTTTTTCCCTATTTAATTCTTATGTTCTATTTCATGGGTTTCTGTACTCTTCTTTATTAGTCCTATGATTAACATTAAAACTTAATGTTTATTTTATGTTCCTTGATTTTTTAAATGTCAAAATATATTACTTTAGACTTTTCTTTTTTCTACTATACTCATGTAAAGCCTTAAATTTCTCTCTAAGCACTGCTTTAGCTAAATCTCAAAAATTAATAATTTTTATTTTTACTAAAATTAGAAAAACTACTTTTGTAAATCGCCCTTTTATGGTTAATCAATAGTATGTTGATTTTCTAGGTGTGTTCCTGCTGTCATTTAAAATTGAATTCTTTTACATATGAGTATCATTCTGTTACATGCAGGACATGATCTCTACATTTTCCTCTCTTAAATTTAAGAAGAGTCTTACAGTCTAACATAGAGTCCATGTTAGTGAATGGTTTATAAGCAATTAAGAACAACATATACTCTGATATTGCTGAGTAGAAAATTCCACATATCTAGGCTTATATTAGTTAATACTATTGATCAAATCTTCTTTATCCTTAAGTTTTTATTTACTCATTCTATCAATTACTGAAGAGCACTGTTGAAACTAACACATAATTTTTAATTGTGATTTTTCAGTATAGGCAAATTTTGCTTCTTGCATTTGAAGTTCTGTTATTAGAGACAGACACAAACATACATACAAGATAAATATTTATATGTATTTCATAATTATTACATAATCTCTCTTCCCTTGATATCTGAAATTTATTTTTTACAGAGAACATTTAATTGGATCTGGCAATTTTATCCTGTCTGTTAGTCTTACTCTTTAAATTGTATCTTTAATCATAGATAATGTTGAGTTTAAATCTGTCATTTTGTTATTTATTCTGTATTTGTACCTCTGCAATTTTCCCTCTTTTCCTGACTTCTTGTTGATTTTTTTATATTTGATTTTTATTTTCTCTGTTGCCTTATAGTAATACTTTTATTGCTATAAGGCAATATAGCATACATTTTTAAATGTTGTTCTAGAGTGTTCCATAAGCACCTTTATCCTGTGCCTTCAGATGTTTCATCACTTCACATATAATGTAAAACAAAACAAAACAAAACAAAAAACTTACAATAAATTGCATCCCCATCCTTTGTGCTCCTGTTTCCATACTTCAGATTTATAATGTAATGTAAACTATGTTACATTATAAATGTTACAAGCCCACAGTGAATTTTTATTATTTTGTTTTGATGTTATTTATCTTTTATAGAGATTAAAAATAAGAAAATCATGATGGCAACATTATACTACTCACATCCTTACCAATCCCAATAATATTACTGAAGGAGAAATAGAAGGGCTTAGGCAGCAAGGTCAAAATGTAGAGTGAGTTCAAGGGCAGGGCCAGAACAAAGGAGCATGGAGAAGGTCTTGAGTTAACTTCCTGCCTTATGAAAGTGCTCATGGACACAAACCAAGGGCCCAATCAGACAGACACTTCTGTACTTGGGCTCCTAAACAGGTGATCCAATAAAAAAAATTAAAACAGACCTGTGAACAAAGGGGGCACCAATCAATTCTCTTTGGAGAGGTCTACCTCTGTATCTCTGTTGCCTTGGCAATAAACCTACTACTTCTTTGCTATCTCTTTTCCTGTTCTTCAATTCTTTGCTGAACAGAGGCAATGAAACCCTTTAACCCTAGATGATAACATTACAAGCATATCCAAGTTCCCATCTCCTATTTTTGTACTTCAACCTGAAGAGTTGTTTTAATACTTCCTGAAGTACAAGTCAGCCACTGACAAATTCTCTTTGCATTTGTTTGTTTGAAAAATCTTTATTTCTTAGGTACATTATTGCTAAATATAGAATTTAGGTTGATGGATTTTTCCTTTTAGCATTTTGATGTTGTTATTCTATTACCTCATTGTTTGGGTTATCTTTTCCCCTCTCTAAATGATTTGCCTTTTATTAGAATCACACCAAATTTCTAGCATAAAATATTTGTACTTACTGCTAATATTTATCAATATGATTAAATGTGCCAAGGTTTTATTTTTCTTTAACTTGGTGTCAGCTTTTTTGAGATTCCCTGAACCTCTACAATGTGAATATATTATTTTTTTCCAATTTGAAAAACTGAAGGCCATTAAATTTTTTATTCCTCCTCTCCTTTCTTCTGAGTTTCCAATCACACTAGTAGGACCACTTCCTATCACTAGCAGGTAACTGAGACTTTGAGGCAGAATAATAGGCTAAGAAAGCACTGTTCACATGTTTTTAAATCTTTTTATCCCCTGCAGTAGTGTGAGTTCACATATTGATTCACATATTCATCTTTAATATTTCTCATCTTTTTCATGTGGTTTTTAAATATCTCAGCATAATTATATGATCATTATCTTTTGGAGTCTGTTTCAGTTTAATCACTAAATCTTTTAATATAATGGATCAAATTTCCTATGTTTTCACATAATAATTCTTGACTGGATGTTAGATATTGTGAATTTTACACGATTGAATACTATATTTGTCCCCTTTAAGGGAAGTTTATTCTGTTGATGAATACATTATTCTTTTGAGACTTGCTTTAAAGCTCTGCTAACAAATCCAACTAGCTATGACTCTAATGATAGTAGTTTAGTCCTATCAGTAAATATCTCCATTGAGATATTTATCACAGCAGCTTTTTATTTTTGACAGTTATTTATTAATAACAAATTACCCCAAAATAAAGAAATGTAACACACACACACCCACTATTATCTTACAGCATCTGTTTCACAGGAATCCAGGCAGTTTCCTCTTGCTTACCCTCTCTACTAAGGCTATAACACAGTCATCTCAAAGCTTGACTGTGGAGGATCCTCTTCTTAGCTCATTCAAGTGACTGCTCACAAGATATAATTGTGGATCACCCTCAGTTTCTCATCAAATGGTTTCTCTCCATAATACAGCTCACAATGTGACAACTGTCTTTCATCAGAGCATGTCAGCAAGGAATCAAGACAGAAAGCAAGTTGAATGTAAGCCAGAATGGTTTCCACTCTAATCTCAGAAGTAACATCTCCTCATTATTGCTGTATTTTATTCATTACAGGCAGGTCACTATGTCCTGTTTGTACTGATGGGGAGAAGGGTATAAATTTGCATAAATACCAGAAAGTGGTTCAGAGGAAGCATCTTAGAAACTGCATGCCACAGGCCTAATACTAAGGTGAAACTGTCATTAAATACCTACTGAATGCCCCATATTCTCAAACAGAGACTCAGCCCTGTGGGTGATCAGACTTCAACATTATCCAAACCTGAATGAGCTATGGGAATTGTTTAGTTTATAATTCCCTGATCTCTCTTTGCCTGACCTTATGGAATTAATCTCTGACAAATTTTGCTTGGTATTTAGCAACAGACTCAAGGGGGCTATTATATAGTTTTCTGGAGCTCTTTCTCTGCATAGCTTCCTTCTCTCTGATATTATGTCCTCTAAATTACAGTCACCTCAGCCTCCCCCAGCTCTGCTCCATGTCTCTTTCACTAAGGGAGACCATTATGTTCTGCTCTGTATTCCCATCCTGCACAATGCTCTGGAGTGCTGGGCAGAAAGCCAAGGCAACTGCAGGATTCACCTCATTTGTTCCCCCTGTTTCTGGGCCTGTAATTCATGTTGCCTGCTGTCCCCTATTTGGACACAGATGTGTCATCTATTATGCTTAATTTCCTAGATGTTTTATGGGAGGTTGGCCAGTCTGTTCCCAATTTCTCCAGCATACTCAGAAAAGCCATCCATTCAGGGATTTTTAATCAGCTTTACTCTTCACACACTCAACATAGGATAGCTAGAACATTTATAAGAGTAAATATTCATTATAAAATGATAATTATACAAATATTAACCCTATATGAATAAACAATAAAACAAGGTTTTAATATTGAAAAGAAAATAATTAGGAATATAATTCCCCACAAGTGTGATTTCTATAGATTTCCTTATTATATCAAGGTACTTTAAATTATAATTTTGATTTATAGATCAGAATCTTTCAAGAGCACACATTCTATTCATTTAAAAAACTAACTGAATATGTATCCCCTAAGATAATATAATTCATTAAAAATGTACAAACTTAAAAACATTATAGGGCTCCCAGTTATTAATGTTACCCATCTCTATTCACCTTAAAATCCTAAAAATATCTTCAGCAGGAATTTTCCTCCCATGTTTCCCTTTATGCTAATAGCATTTTCAAAGGTTATAAATGAAAAGTTCATCAGATTAATAATAGCTGAATCTGTGCTCTGCTAAACTTCTCAATATTTTCCTTTTACTGTCGTCCATTTATCATAATGTGTATCTATCAAATCTGAGAGAGTTAAAGCTAACTAAACAAAAAGAACAAAATTTCCTTTTTGTATTTGTTTGCACCTTGCTGTTACATCTAGAACAATTGTAGTGCTCTTTCCCCTCATTTTGGCTGCAGGTAGAAAACAGACTTGATCGCTCTTCATTTCTACAGAGTAACCAGTTAGGGCAGAGGCTTACCTAGTAACTCTAATTTTACACTGTTAATTTCAGGGAGCAAGTATTCTTCCCAGGTGCAGGTTTGGTGAATAGACAAATTCAACCTGGTTGTGAATACAGGAAGAAGATAGTTACTATCAAGAAAATGTGATCCATTTTTTTCTCCCCCTTTTCCATCACCCAGACTAAGCTTCTGTAAAAAGCTTGAAAATATACAGATAATTAAGACCCACCAAACTGTATTCAT
Source organism: Callospermophilus lateralis (assembly GCF_048772815.1). NCBI lineage: Eukaryota > Metazoa > Chordata > Mammalia > Rodentia > Sciuridae > Callospermophilus > Callospermophilus lateralis. Next base: position 108,516,293 of record NC_135312.1, on the reverse strand, counting down.
TAAAGTTTCTCAGGATATAGTTCAAGTCGGACATGGTAGCAGCACTTGTTACCATGAGCAACAAGGAGGATCAGTCATGAGTTCAAAGCCAGCCTCAGCAATTTAGTGTTGCCTTAAGCAACTCAGCAAGATCCTGTCTCTAAATAAAATATAAAAAGGACTGGGAATGTGGCTCAGTGGTTATGTGTCCCTGCTATAGAAAAACAAACAAACAGACATGTAATTCAAATTAGAAGGATTCAAAATTTAATATTTTACAGTATTTTTTATCATTGTTTTGTGTCCAGTTAATAAATGAGCAAAGAAAACAATGACTGTGCTATTTATTGCACATTAGGATGACTATAAGTAATGATAATGTACTGTGTCTTGCAAAGCTAGAAGGACTTTAAGTTATCTTCAACAAAATTTTAACAAAGGTAGGACAAATGTTTAATAGAAAGATATGTTAACGGATTTAAACATTATACAATGTATGCCTATACCTCACGTCATGGTGTCCCATTAATATGTACAATGTTTATGTTTTTATTTATTAGTTAAAATAAATTTCAAAATCACAAAAAAGGAAAGAATAATGAATACTGGGAAAATATTATACTTTATGTGGTTATCGATTTTTTAATTTTTTTTAGTTATACATGGACACAATATCTTTATTTTGTTTATTTATTTATATGTGGTGCTGAGGATCCAACCCAGGGTCTCTCACGTTTGAGGCAAGCGCTCTACACTGAACCACAACTCCAGCCCCTATGTGGTTATTAATTTTTAAAAGAAATTTGTACGGGGCTATTGACACAGTTCAATGTAAAATTCCTAATTTTATTTCTATATCCCCCCCCCCCCCGCCAGCTCTTTGCTGTCTCTGTGTTTTCTGACCCATGTTACAGTGGTAGGAAGTTTTCTAAAGTTTAACTTTGGGTTAAAAAGGTTTATTTTCAGACTGGGTCAGAGCTGAAAATAGTTCCCAAATTGCCCTGAAGTTATGACTGTCAGGACATTTCTAAAGTAATATTTTTAAGCATGCTCTTGGGCTAGTATTGCTGAAGGTTTAACTGCGTAATCTGCTTTATCCTATCTAGAAGACTAATGTAGTCAGACTGTTGGTATAATCTAAGAGATAAGCCAGAATATCCAATTAACAAAGATGAAAAGATTAAGAAAAAATTTCTCACCAATGAAAAATAAATACTATTTTTGGAAACTTTCTTTTGTTAGTAAATTCTGGTTTGGATATTAATAACGTATCTCTAGTAATGCGTTGAGGTCAATCAGTAACGGTGCAGTGCTAAGTGGTAGCTGTCTGACTCCTGTGTTCTCAACATGACTTGCAAATGGAACGTTTGCATATTTTACATGTTTCAACCTTTTAGTATTCTAAAGTGGAATACTAAAAAAAAAATCTTCTGCACTGGAATCGGGCAACAGTGTTTGACAGTGAGTATCCAATCCTGCCTACTCTGAGAATTATTGAATTCTCTGCTAAATGTGGAGGAAGCAGACAGCTGCTTCTGTTGTTTCTCTTTCCACAGCACAGCAATGAATTTAAACAGGATGGTGGCATTTGAATGCTAAAGCATATCCATTCCTCTCCTGACTAAAATTGAAGCACCAGCAAATATGTAATGTTGCCTGACTTAATCAATTGTAATTTAATTAACATAACATTATTCAAACTGAAAATTGTTTGTTTTCAAAGACCGAATTAAACCATCTTTTACAAATTTTAAAATAAAATTTGGACTAAAGCATTATTTCTACACAGAAACCTAAAAGTGTAGAATTTAAGTCTGATTTTAGCTTAGATAATTAAAAAAACAATAAAATATCTTTGCCTATGAATGCCACTAAATTTCCAAATTTATCCCAACATTCTAAGAATGTATTAACTGCTGAAATGAAGAATAAAATTACCTTTAGAAATCTCATAATGGGAATCTAGGGAGGCTAATTTTACCATGAAGAATATCTTATTTATCCTTTTTTAAAAATATAGATCATTTCATTCTTTTTAGACAGAGTATCAGCAAGAAAAAAAATTAATAGAATAATTTATTTAAATTTATTTTTATTTTTATTTATTCTAATTTGTTACATACAACAGCAGGATGCATTACAAATCATATTACACAAATAGAGCACAATTTATATCTGGTTGTACACAAAGTAGAGTTACACCATTCATGTCTTCATACATATATACTTAGGGTAATTATGTCCATCTCATTGCATCATCTTTCCTACCCCCATGCACCCTCCCTTCCCCTCCCACCCCTTGCCCTATCTAGTCTTCCTCTAATCCTCCAATGCCTACCCCCCAACCCCATCATGAATCAATATCCTTATATCAGAAAAAACATTCAGCATTTGGTTTGGGGGGATTAGCTAACTTCACTTGGCATTATATTCTCCAATTCCATACATTTACCAGCAAATGCCATGATTTCATTCTCTTTTAAGGCTGAATAATATTCCATTGTTTATATATGCCACATTTTCTTTATCCATTCATCTACTGAAGGGCATCTATGTTGCTTCCAATTTTTTCATATAGATCATTTCATTATTTTTAGACAGTCTCAGCAAGAAAAAAAAATTAATAAAAGAATAGAATAATTTATAAAAATTCACTTTTACATCAATTTGTCAAATAAAATATTTTAAGTTTAATTCCTTTTCTAAATAATATCTATAAGTGGCTTGAAAATATACCATAAATTGTTTCTTTTTAGTAAAACATGAGATCTATTTTTTTGACCTGACATAGTTAACTCTCATAGAATAATTTAATCGACTTTTGTATTTACAAGGATATTTGCCAGCAATTCCAGATTATAAAGAGCAGAAATTCAGACCTTTATCACAAATGATCCAAGGCAACAAGCAAACAAAATGTTCATTTGATAAAGCTCTCTTTATGTAACAAACTGAACAATTTCATTGACATTTTATCTGAGATAACCAGTGCTTTTGGGGGTGGGGGCGATGGATAGTTTTGTGGTATAAGAATTCTTGAAAAAATGGAAAAGTCATCAGAATTTAATGCCTAGGTAATTCACCCTGTTTTGAGACAGTGGCTATCTAGCTCTTACATATTGACAGCCTCTGCACCATCCCGTACTGCTGAGCTCCACTCCCAGTAAGCCCTGACTATACTTTCCATCACAGAGAACTTAGTGCTGGACATACTTGAACTTCATACTTGGATATAATTAGACTTTTTCAGTATGCACAGCTGGACTGCTCTCAGCACCCACATCCATGAATAATGCACCTGTAGTTTTCTAGATTTCTAGCAGAATAACTTGCAGTGGGTTGTTCTGTTTATTTAATTATTATTATTTCTATTTGCTATAAAAGTTTAGCATGGAAAAATAATAGCTTAATTTGGTAACAATGAATTGCAAACGTGTTTTTATGTTTGTTTAGAGTAGTGTAGAAAAGAAATACATGAATGTCATAAATCTCAGTGTTTTCAGTGTCAGAAGAAACAAGTTAGGCTTCTGTGACTAACTTATGGGTCTTAAGAGACTGGCACAGCACTCAACATGCTTTGGAGATGGCAGTCAGAGCTCAAATCCTGCTTTACCATGTACCAACAACATATTTGGGTATGTAACTTTAATTACCTGTTTCTCTAATCCTTCATCTATCAGATAAAGAGCACAATAGTGATGCTATTATTCTTGATTGCTCTGGGAAGTAAATGAGTTACATTTATGACAAGTGCTTTGTACATTATCTGGCTTATGGCAAACAATACTCAACGACAGAGGAATGAATTAAAATGTAAAGCAGTTTTCAAATATAAAACACATGTAGCTCCTTCTAAAAATTATGTATTAGTATCTGTAAGTTTACTTTTCAAAATGACCTTCAGATTGTAAAGTAACAACATGGGACAAAAATTTAAGAAATCTTGAACTAATGCCTTTTCTGCTAATGTCTGATTGACATTATTGTTATCTGTCCTTGTCCTATGATGCAATACTACCCCAGAATTTCTGGCTCTTAGTGTGATTCAGTGTCCATTGACCAAATTTTTCCCATCCTTATCCCTACACTCTTCCCTAATCTCTGGTAACCATCATTACACTCTGTACTTCTCTGAGATCAATGTTTCTAAATTCCACATTTAAGTGACATCACATGGCATTAGTCTTTCTCTCTCTGGCTTATTTCACTTAATGTAGTGATTTCCAGTTCCATCCATGTTTTCATAATGACAGGATTTCATTCTTTATTATGGCTCAGTAGTATTCCATTGTGTCAACAGATAAAATATTGATCAAAATTAGTCTAAAAGGGATAAGAAAAATTCATATCATTTTTAAGTATTATTAAAATAAGGAACTTGAAGTTTAACATATGTACTATCTCTATAACATCTCCATACATAAATTACTAAAAATCAAAGAAAGGAAATGAAGAAAATTAGAGCACACACCTAGAGATTTTGGTCTCATCAACAAACCTAAGCGATATTTCAATTATTATTATGTTCATATTTTAGGGAAAACTCATTATTTTAAGATTCTAGACAAGTTTTATTCATAAACAACTGAATGTGCCCATTGTCCCAGTGGAACAATGAAACTCAAAATAAGACTGAAGCTCAAAATAATGTTTTATAAAAAGGCTGGGCTGGGGTTATGACTCAGTGGTAGAGTACTTATCCTAGAACAAGTGAGGCACTGGGTTCAATCCTCAGCACCACATAAGAATAAATAAATAATGGTGTTTTGTCCATCTACAACTAAAAATATATTTTAAAAAAAGAAATTACTTAGGGCTTATTGAACAAAGTTGATAAGAGGGTTCCAAAACATCTATTTCTGATGATATTTCATTTTTCAGGTTATTGCAACAGTCATTCAGTAAACAGTCATTTTAGAAATACTTTATCCTGACCATTGCCAATCACCACTCCTTTGTCAGTCCCTCTTCATATGGGTTTCTAGCACCCCATTGCATTGAGCAAAATTAAGCCTGGCTTGTACTCTTTGGGAGGCGGTTTCTGAAATTGGAAGTGAGAAGTCTGTAGTGGGATTGTTGTGTGGGAGCAGTGAGCGGACCATAGATGGAAACTAGAAAACACAACAGAAACTGAAACAGGAACAAGTCATCAGGAAGTTGCCAACTGACCCAGAAATATTGACCACTGAGGAACAACCCCACTCTTGCTATGTATTTTGGCAGCAAATGATATAAGACACTCAGTGATAAGGCAAAACAAAGAGCATCCATCTCTTTGAGGGCAGACTCCAAGTTCCCTCTTTGGAAGGCAATGAGGACACAGAGAGTTCCCCAAACCAGATGTCTTCTTAGGAAGGATAAAGGAAGAATGACAAAGAACAAGTTGGACTTTGATTTGACTATCTGAAAAGAGACCATGTAACTTGGAAGAATCCAAGAAATTATTTTATAATAATATATAAATTATTTTATAAGATAGCTTAAGACATCTTCTATTACACAAAATTAACTAGAAGACCATGGGCTGTCACTTACATTCCTTACATTGTTCGTTTTCAACTATACCATGTTATTTTTTTTATTACACCTAAAAGTGCATACCATTAAACCAGAGTGAAGTGCTTAATGAATAACTCATTCTAATACATTTTGCTTTTCCAAAAATGCAGAGGCATTGTCAATGATTCTAGTGAGGTGGAAGTAGAGTGCTGTAAGGAATGATAATAAAGAGGAGACAGGGAGGCAAGGTGCAGAGGCAGGGAAAGTGACAGAGTAGCTGTGAGGCCAAGCTGCCAAGCTTTATTTATAACAATAGGTTACATTAGGTCATTAATACCATAACCACATTATTGTTTAGAGTATCAGGAAGGTTGCTTATAGTGCAGTTACATTTCATAGTTACAATATGCAATGTTAGGAGCTTTATGCAGTTCTTAAGAAAGTCCATTGTTTAAAGTTACTGTTAAGTGGGCAGATCCAGGAGCACAGGAGCTTGGTGAAACTCTGTAGTTATTTAGCAAAGAAGTTCTTTTATTCCCAGGAGTTATGTGCCTGCAATCAAGGTCTGAGGCTTGATGAGACTCTAACACAGAGGCTTCTCAGGGCATTGCCATACCAGCTAGACATTGCACATATATTATCTATATTATTAGATCCTAAGAGAGATCACAGCTCAATCTAAGGGTGGGAAACAGGGGGGTCTGTTACCACCCCCTTCTTATCCCCAGGAGTTTGCTCACCAGGGGAAAGCTTTCCTGTACATTTTCATGGTTAGAATCCCTACACAGTGCTGTGTGTTACTAACTCAGGATGCAGTAACAAAACACCATAGACTGGGTGTGTTAAACAACACAAACATTTCATCTTACAGTTCTGGAGGCTGAGATCAGAGTGTGGGCATCGTTGAGTTCTGGTGAGGGCTCTCTTTCTGGCTTGCAGATGGTCTCCTTCTGTCCTCAAAGAGATGGAGGAAAAAGCAAAAGCAAACTCTCCAGTGTCTCTTCAAGAAGGTCCTACCCTCATGACCTCATCTAAACCAAATTTTCTCCCCAAGGGTCTATCTCCAATTACAAAAACAGTAGGAGTGGTGTTTAGGGCTTTGGCATTATTTTGGGGAGAATCAATTCAGTTTATAGAATACCTCTAATCAGAAAGTTACAGAAATTGCTGCATTTCTTCATTGTCAGTAAAAACGAATAAGGAAGAAGACTAATGATTAATTATAAGGAAAGATGAAAAGGAATTAAATACTAGAGGCTCAGAATCACAGATGTGCAATCATCTAGGAGCCTTACTGTTGTGTGAATGCCCAGGTGAAGGTTGCCAAGGGACCACTGAAGTCAGCCTGATCCAAAAACAGCTCCAATCACCCTAGTGAAAGCTCACAGCATCTCTAAGACATCTCAGAAGCATGCTGTGACCCACTTTATAAAGTACAGCATTAGTTCCAGCAGTATCAAAATGAATGCTTGGCCAGTTGCCAGATTCTCAAACAAAATGTATTTTAACAGTGCCATTTTAGGAAGTCTGTCCTGTATTTTGAATAGACTAGGAAAATCATTTGGGAATGCAGGCAGGAAATCTGAGTCATACTCCTCCACTATCATTTTACATAATTTTTCTATTATTTGTTTCCATGATATTTGTGGAAGATTGGGCATGGATTTTACATAACATCTCCTTAAAAGGAGAAATATCCTAAGGGTAACCCCTAGTCAAATGATGAAAGTTCAGTTGCAAAGTTATTCCATATAGTGACATATTCCCTTAGATAACAGCCTGGATTCTAGGTCCGAGGCCCTCCACTATCACACTAAATAGCTGTCTGACAATAGACAATCTCTTAAATATAGGATCCTAAGTTTCTCAGTCTGATCAATGGAACTATAATAATCCCTTTCTTTTCTACTCTGTTGTTTTATATGAATCCCCAACAATGATGCCAATAAGAATCTATTCTAACCAGGAGATAACATATGGTTTAAAGAATTGCTTGTTTTTTCTTTCTTCTTCTTTATGTTACCACAAAGTGCCCTGATGACTATAAATATAGGATAGAGATGAGAAAAATATAAGTGAAAAACAAAACAAAAGAGAATGTAGGAGTATCAAAGAATAGCTGGATGTATATTTAATAATTTGGGAGAGGTGACTTTAGTTTTATTCTGTTTTAGAAGTTTCTAGAATGAACTTGACAATCCCAGAACTTTTGGCCTTCAAGAATCACAAACATAGTGGTAAATACCTGTATCCCAGCAGATGGGGAAACTGAGGTAGAAGGACCATAAGTTCAACGCCAACCTTAGCAACTTAGCAAGGTCCTAAGCATATTAGAGAGACCATGTCTTGAATTAAAAACTAAAGATTGGGATAGAAATGTGGCTCAGTGGCTAAGAGCCCCTGGGTTCAATCCCTGGTGCCCCCACAAAAAAGAATCACAGGCTGGATCATGAAAGGCATATCATCCTGTCTGGTAGCATTTCTACCTGCAACATTTTTTGGTCTTTGGTGGTGCTTCCTCTTACAAATAAGAAAACTCAATTGCATTAGTAGATGGCTTGTCATCTTGAAATCTACACCGTTAAGATAAATGCTCCTCTTCCGCTCTCTTTCCTCACAGTGGCCACAGTGTGCTCATTAGACTATAAGCAAGTTCATTTTCCTTTGTCCTCAGATCTTCTGGATAGTTGTACTCTTTGTTTATAATTTATAAGTGCTTAGATTTATAGGAAGGTATGAATCCATAAGTTATGTCATTCATTGACATCCTCTCCCTTCTCCAAGGAAGAATGTGACTTAACATGTTAGTATTTGGACAGCAAAACAAACAAAGGTTTACACTTGTGATAAAGACTAGAAATGGTCTCATATCAGTTCAGGTTAGTGTTTGCACTAAAAGAAATTCAAGCCAAGTCTTACAGGCAAATAAGTTTCAGAAGTTTTGATTTTCAGAGCTGTTTGGGTTTCAGAAATACAGTTAAGAGATTATATAGATCTATAGAAGAAAAGACCTGAGGTTCACATTTTACACTCAGCCACAAACCCAGCTAAAATACCAGATTTTCCAACAATGCATCACCCTTGGCTTCTATATCTACTTTTCAAATCTGTATTTGATGTTACTTTTCCAAAGTTAGTCATGGATTTTATTTAATTTGGAAAAGACCTTTGAGATTGCATGGCAAATATCTCTGCTTTCCTAATAATAAACTGAGGGTCCAAAGATTTAGATGAAGCTGTTTGTACAGAGGATCAAAGCATGAATTTTGGAATCAACTAGATAGACCTCCTGCTTCTGCTTCTTGCTGACAGTATAAAACCTAAGCAAGTTCTTCCATTTTTTTCAGCCTCAATGTGCTCATTTCTAAAGCAAACTTTGTAATACCTCCTTCACAGGCTTGCACATTCATTTCTTATTTTATTACATGCCTACTTGGTGACAGGCACTGTTCTGAGCACCAGGAACACATCAGGATTATTTTAAGGATTAAGCATGCCAATGTATTTAAAGAACTTAGTACTGTCACTTGCCCCGTGACAGATAGCTGTAAATTGTTATTATTGTTATCTAGTGGTTGAACCATAAAAACTCAGCTCTCTGAATTCAAAATCCATTTATCCTTTAAGGAAAACAGGGAGGAGTAAATAAAGGACACAATGTGGCTTGTCAGAGTCAATGTGTTCCAAGAGTAATATTAAATTTCCAAATCTTCTTGTGATTCTTTGGTTCAGGTTAAGAAGTTTCTTGGCTTTATACAATCCTCAAAATGTCCTAATTTTGGGACATGTCCCACATAAATGGGTGAAATTTCAGAGACTGCCTAAATTACAGACTGTACTTGTTCACTAGTCTGTCAGGGTCTTACTTTTATATACTTGGTCACTTATCTCTTAGCTACATGAACTAAAATATTACTGCTAATTGGGAACATAGCAATCTCCAGTGATAAGCAATGTTGCACTGTTTTTATAACTGCAATGATGTAATATTGCTTTCATGAGAGAGAAACTTAATTCAAAATGCAAACATTCTTTGCTAATGAAAGAAAGGTTTAATTCTGTAATACCAATAAATTGTCAGCAACTTGCATGTTTTGTTGGTTTAGGTGCTGTATTAAATGAATCAGCAAGATACTACTTCTGTTCTATTTGAAATTGAATGTCTTTCCCTTACAATTTTGCTTTACTGGATTTAAAAAATCTTAATCATGTTGTATATAAGAGAATGGTGTTTTCGTTTTAAATTTAAAATGAAACAGATAAGAGACCACAGATATGCCTTACTGAAGGAAGGTACAAGAGAAGCACTTTTCTTTCCACTGAAACTTTTCTCTAATTCAATGTTGGCTGTGGAATTTTTAAAGCATGTGGGTGCAAACTGAGCGTCATCACAACAGAAATGTCCCCTGCTTCAACTCAAATCACAGAAACAAATAGATAAACTGGAAGCATCACCTGTGAGTCAGGATACTGATTTCATAAAGTCAAATTGCACTAAATCAATTCATTTAAACTATTTGAGGGGACATACTGTGAGCTAGACGAAAAATGTTTAACAAATTATTCAAATTCAGATTATGACATAGCTGACATATAATCTCCACTCAGTTTGCTAGATCTGGATTTTTAAAAGTATTCACCCTTTTCATATTTCAATATTATAATGTTTTGAGAAAGAAGTAGTTGCAGGGAATGTGCCAAATTTATTTTCAAAATTCTCTAACAAAGTTCTTGTTCTAAAATGAGTCTAGTTTCAGAAATGATCAAGTGACACATTTCTTAGGGAAATTTTCAGAAATTCTTGAAGAATTGCAGAAATTATCACTATAGGAGTTAGAAATTTGACCTTGCATGTTTTGGAAGATGTGATACTATAAAAGTAGTTTGCAATCCAGGCACAGTGACACATGCCTGTAATCCCAGCTTCTCAGGAGGCTGAGGCAGGAGGATTGCATGTTCATGGACACCCTGGGCAATTTAGTGAAACTGTCACAAAATAAAAATTTTTTAAATGAGCTGGGGTTGCAGTCCAATGGTAGAAGTCTTGCCTAGCATATGCAAGGCTCTCAAAGGAGATTGTGGAACCTGGAGTCTCTTCTTCTTCTCTCCCTCTATTCCAGTTTGAGAGACAATCATGATTGCTCCACAAACTGTCTCACAATTCTGATCTGCTGCCCTCAACAGAGCCAAAACAATGGGGTTGCTATATCTTGAACTTGAACCTTCACCAGTATGAGCTAAGTAAACCTTTTCTTCATCAAATTAGTCACCTCAAACATTTCATTGTAGAAACACAAACCTCACTATATCCTACCAATTCCACATAGCTTAACAAAGGGAGTTTAGACAGGGAAGTGTAGTCTAAATCAAACAACACAAATTATGACCTCAGAAACCTAGTAAGATGATTATTTATGAAGGAACATATATTATTTATAACATCAAGTACTAATAAATATTAATATAGAAGAAAGTCTGAAAGTGTTGCTCATTGTAATTTTCCAATTTGAACATGTGTCCTACTTTTTATGTTGTGAAAAACATCATACAAATTTAGGGACTTTAGTCAATGACACCGAGAACTTAGAATACATTTCTCTTAGAATACAAAAAGCAAACTTTATTAATATAACCTGCTGCCTTAGATATTGTTATATTTAATGTAGTGCACAAAGCTGCATAAATAGCCCTTCAGTGACTCTTGAAAATCAAGTGAGTGGTTTGAACTAGAAATAGAGTCAACATTGTTATACACACATACTACAACCTCTGAGAATACAAGTTATTTCTTATGAGACTCTGCCTCCATGTACAATTTTCTCTTGTCAAACAGACCTTTGAACTATTATGTTAGTGCAGTTTTTTTTTCTTTTTTGATTATTGTAATCTCAGACCAGTCACATATTGAAACCTACAACAGGAAAAATTGCTTACTCCTTTTAAAGAAATAATTTATACAATTAGTAGGATACAGTGGAAAATAAGTAGACACCTCTCCCAATGATATACAAACATCCCAAAGTACATAATTACCACTGGTACCAATAGATTATACCTGACAAAAGCAAAGATATTATTTTCTAAAAATGTGAAAAGAAAGTAGGTCTGAGAGAAGGAGGGCAGAATCATCTTTCATGTCTGCTTGGTGATACTTACAGGCCAGAAAAAAATAAACCAATGTGTCTCCAAGGATCAGAGTCCCACAGGAAGACCTAATTAGAATCCATGTGACAGCACGGAAAGCGAATAATGAATGAAGAAGCAGAAATGCAGCTGTCATTTTTGCTCCAGTATTTTATATTCCCTTGAGAAGGTACACCAAAGGATTGCAAAGAACATTGCTCTACTTTTAATGTAGTTTAATAGTGTAGTCATGAAGTTACAAAGTCATCTCAGGCAATCACATGCAAGTTATTCATGCCACTGAAAAGATAGGTGCAACCTGATGTTCTGAACTTTTTCCAAATATTATTTGTTCTCAGATATACAACATGTTAAGGCACTATGCTTAAAAAGAACAAATGGACTTTCTATGGCTCATCTAACTTTAGTGGTAATCCCTGAGTCAAAGGAATCTTAGAAGTTCACTATAACTACTCTCTCTTAAATTAAACTGCATGAAATTAAACTTCATGCAGTGAGCACTACTAGATTATGGTCAACTCCGTTTATGCCTCTGGTGTATCCATGATGGCTTAAGCAGAGTTCCACTCTTTTTTTTTTCTTTTGGTGCTGGGGATTGAACCCAGGGCCTTGTACATGTGAGGCCAGCACTCTACTGAATGAGCTATGTCCCCAGCCCAGATCCACTCTTTAATTGAGCCCAAGTATGAAATAGAATCAAGTGTTTGCATTTCTTCTTTTTTTTTTTCTTTTTTAGTTCTTTCTAGGTATACATGACCTCAGAGTCCATACTGATATAATTATATAAGCATGGAATATATCTTATTCTAGTTAGGATCTCATTCTTATGAATGTACATGATGGTGGGATTCAATGTGCTGTTTTCGTGTATGTACACGGGAAAATTATGTCAGATTTATTCTAATTTCTTTCCTTTTCCTGTTCTCCCTCCTTTCTCTCCATTCCCCATTGTCTAATCTACTACATTTCTCTCAAATGAATGGTAGAAATAAGTAGTCTGAGACATCAACAAAAGATGTCATTTTAATCTATTTATTACTTAAAACAAAAATGACAAAGTTGGCATGACACTGAAGTAAATTACACAATAAAGGTTAGGATTTCTCTAGGTGATGTTGATGAATGGTAACTTAGATTTGTATTAGCTGGCTTCACAGTACAGACATAGTCTTGACTCAAAGCTCCCCACCTTTTATTACAAGTTCCTGAGAAGCTTTCAACACTGATCACAGGGCACATACTAGTTTCTAATGATGGTAATGTGGTGACAGTATTTCTTAAAAAACCTGAAGATGGCTTTAATATGCATTCTGATTTGAGAAATACGGGTCTACACTGAGAATCCTTTAAACTCATCCTAGATTTGTATGGTTTTGGTTCCTAAGTACATCAAAAGTATAAAAACTATAGTTTAATGTGATTAGGCTTGCAGTTGAGAAAGTTTCAAATTAATGTTCTTTCAAATACTGACCTTTTGATCACATCCATGTATAAGCCTAACTTATTTAGGATATTTTCCACCAAATTCTAACAAATATATTAAACATTAAAAGTCTCCACCTCACAAGCAATCAATTAACTCTAACTTGAATGAAGCCTTTTTTTTAAATCTTTAAAACTAAAACTATTATTGACAGGACTATACTGAGTTGTTTTGCAGAGTAAAAAAAAAAAAACACTAAGTTAAAAAAAGCATTTGAAGAAACGATACGTTCAATGTGAAATAATCTTTATTAATAAAAACCTGCCCAGTGTTATACTAGAAACACATTTCATTCCAAGATGTACAGGACTTCACTTCTCAGGATTTGTGTTTACTTTGATTTCCTCTTCCCAGTGAATCTTTAAGCCCACTCATGCATCGTCTTCCCTATGATTAGTCACAGTTGCAGTGTATTCTTGTTCCCTTCATTTCCCCCAAATATGCTTCACATGCACAGATTTGTTTAAAATTCCTGGAAAAGATAGAGTTATTATAAAATTGCATCATGAAATAAGCAATTAAACTTGAATGCTAATATCCCTATTCATATGCATGTGTGAATACTGTTCACGTGTTTATATAACACATGCACTTGGTTTTCCTTCTTTTTAAATTTTGGAATAATCAACATATGGGAAAAGATGATGGTTACTTTAATTTAAAAATGACAATACAACACATACTATGTGCTATTTTTATTATGACTCACAGAAAAAGTATCCTGACCCATGTCCTTATAATGTAATGCTACTAAAGCTTTCAGTGTTTCATCTTCCTCATCTGTAAAATAAGCAACCTGGTAGTGCTGACCTCATAGAGTTCTTGTGCTCATTAAGGGTCACTTAGAACAACGGATTACCTGTAATAGATACCCAATCAGCATTTTTGTTACTATTATTATTTTTATTCTTCCATTTAAAACTCCCTAAAGAATGAACCAGAATATACTAGCAAAACCACTAACCATGAACTTACCTAGATAATTTACCCTGTTTTTCTTCATGGATTCAGATCATAAATTGTCCTCCAATCTAGATTTGTCAACAAGGAAATGAAAGTTTCTGGGAAGCAAGTACAAATATAGTTGACCCTTCTCATTATTCACGGATTCTATAATTGCCAATTTGCCTTCTTGCTAAAATTTATTTATAACTCACAAATTGATACAGCGCTTTCACAGTTATATGTGGATGGGTGCAGAGCTGCAAAATATTTGAGTTACACATATTCTGATGTTCTCAACTATGGTCTAACAAGGTGGTGCTCTACCTTCTATTTCAGCTCTTGCAAACAAATGTCTTTATAATGTTCTATTTATTTCCACATTTCTCTCATTTTTATGGTTGCTTTTTGTTGTTGTTGACAATGTTTCTTAAATTGCTCCCAAATTCAGTACTGAAGCATTGTGCCTTATCCTAAAAATCCCTCCAAAATTCATATATTGAAGACCTATCCACCCCTTATGTGACCATATTAAAGAAAGAATCTTCTAGAAAGTGATTAAAGTTAAATGGAATCATAAGGTTGGACCCATAATCTGATAGTACTTATGTGCTTATAAAAGAGAAAGAGTCACAAGAGATAAATCTCCATATCTTCTCATCCCTCCTTAATCTCCACCATATGAGGACACATGGCAGGAGAAGAGCCCTCACTGGAAACTGAGCCCACAAGAACTTGACTTCCCAATCTCCAGAATGTAAGCAAAATCAGTTTCTGTTGTTCCAATCATCTAGTCTTGTGGTATTTTGTTATGGCAGGCCAAATAATACTGTCTAGTGTTCTAAGATACAAGAAGGTGATATCATGGATAGCTACATTTGATACCTTAAACGCATCAGAGGCTATATATATATTGATAGTTACATTTTTACTTTAAAACAGAATCTGTCATTCTGGCTTTTATTCTACATATTTTTCTCCATAGATTCAAAATTTCTAATTTGAGAAAAAAAATTATCATTACATCCAAGATGTAATGAATAACGATAGTGTGGGACATGCTTTGTTTAGACATGAGTTATGGTATGTTGGGCTGTGAGTTCAATATTAATAAATCAATGATATAGTATAACCAGACAAAAGAAGAGAAAATTTGCCAATCTCTAGGTGAGGCCCCTCTGGAAAGTGAAAAAAAATAACGTTTGTAGTGTGTGATGAAGCTATGGAAAAGCTGCAGAAGGAACAAAAGTATGGATTTGTAAGAAGACAAACACCACCGTGAACAACATTGTGGTGATGGTGAAGCACAAAGACATGATTGCGTTCACCAGGGTCAGGAAATGTCAAAGCTTTCTCAGCTATTGTTTTCTAACCTCATGTGTTTCAAAAAGTGCCAAATAACTAACCTTGGAAGTAAGAGAAATTCTACAAGGCAGGAGATGGCAGAAAACTTTTTAAATTACCTGCTGCATGCAAAAGGTGTGTGTGGAAACCCATAGTAAGCTTTTGACATTAGTGAAATTGGCTTTCTTTACAAGGACTTTGTCTAATGAACCTGTCTAAGAAAAATGATCTCCAAAGTTTGTGGTTTTAAATCATTTTTAAAACCACAAAATTGATTATTCATAACAAATATGTGTTATCTTTAAATGGAAACAAACATAAAATAAAGTGTTAGGAAGTTGAGAAAGATGTGTGAGCAAAGCTTTGTAGGAATCTATCCCTATGTTTCTCTTAGAGGCAATGGTTCCATATTTGCTAATTCAATGTTTGAAGTGACCCTAGAGAATATAAATACTTTGAATTGTAAGAATATGTCATTCTGTCTTTATATACTTTTCACCATAGATTCAAATTTTCTCATCTAAGAAAAAAAATTGTTATTTATCACATCCAAGATCTTTTCCAGGACTCTTTTATCTCTGTTATTTATTATATTTTTTGTTGCTGTTCTGCATAAATATCTCAAATAATCATTTCCAGTGCTTTTCATTGCTTTCCTAAATTCTACCATTCTGTTTTCTATAATTCTTATTCTACACTACTTCTTTTTTGCCTTTTGTTAGTGTAAGTCTGCTGGTGATGAATTTCTAGGTTTTCTTCTATCTGAAATCACTTTGTACCATCATTCTTGAAATATATTTTTACTACATGTAGAATTCTGGATTGATAGTTCTCTTGTTTCAGTATCTTATTTTATGCTTTCTTCTAGTTCCATTGTTTCTGATGAAAAGACCAAGGGATTCCAATTCATTGTTCTTCTGAACATTAAATATCACTTTAGTACTTGTTACCAAGGTTTTATCTTTATGTTCAACTTTCAACAAATATCATGTTTTTGTTTTTGTTTTTGGCATTATCCTACTTGAAATTTTCTGAGCTTCTTGAATATAAATACATAAGTGTTCCACCAATAAGGGGACTTTCAACGATTATTATTTCAAATATTTTTAACTCACTTTCTTATTACTGAAATCTTAATTACACATGTGTTCAAGTTCATGATACTATTCCCAAATTTTTTAAGCTCTTTGCATATCTCTTTATGTTTTCTCTTTCTAATATATTTACCTATCTTTAGTTTTACTAAATCTTTCTACTATTTTGAAATTGCTCATGAATTCAGCCTCTGTGTGCGTGTGTGTTTGTGTGTGTCTAAATATATGCTTTATATCTTAATTTTAGAATTATTGTTGATCTTTTTTTTAAATTGTTTTATTTCTTTGCTAAGATTTTATGCATTTTCATATATAATGAGCTTATTTGACTTTATGTCCCAGCCCCCAATATCTACTTACTTTTGTTTGGTCTCTAAAGCAGTTTATTTTTTCAGAGATTAAATTTGTTATCCTTGAAAGGGTTGATACAATGGGAACTGCTCAGACATAACTGTAAGCTGAAACTCCACTTTTAAATTTATTCATTTTTAAGTGCATTAATATTTTTGCACATAAGCAACTACAAAAATAGCAGTGGCCTACATCAATAAACACTGTTCCTTATTTACCAGTCTCCATGTTACGTGGGCCAACTCTCTTTTAGGATAAAAGTCAAATTCAAGTTTTCTTTCTGTGTCCCATTCTTGATCCAGGGATGGACGATTAGCACTATCTAAGGTATATTCTTCTGCCAAGAGAGAGACTGGAAATACTCAAGGGACTAAGCTAAGAAAGACTGTTTCTTAAAGCCTTGAGTCAAAAAATGGTCTAAAACTCCATCATCTCCCCACACATTCCAGTAGTCAAAGTCAATCACATGACCAAGTTTACTGTCAATAGACAGGAAGCTATGCTCTTTGCCAGGGGGACATAGAAGCTTATATTTACCAAACAAAAACTTGATCTACCAAATCAGTAACTTGTGGGAAGCTGTCACACTATGTGAACAGCATTTTCCTTCCCTAATCAGTTGAGGCTCTGTAGGTCACTTCCAAGTGATCTGGCCACATCAAAGTGTCCCTAGATGGTTGCCCCGATCTTAGAAGTCACAAATGTCACAAAATGTGTCTCCATGCATAGGTGTGCCTTCCCGCAGCCCCATGGGTCGAACTACGCTCACCTGTTCCTTTGTGGTACCCTTGCCCTGTTTGGGATAGAATGTTCCATGGAAACGCCCTTTGTGTGTCCCCTTCTCTTGCTCTGCCTTTGGGTGTGGCCTCCCTAGGTGTCAGTCAACCTACTGACAGCAGATATCATGAAGCTAGACTCAGCAGCTTAAAACCTGACCCCTTGCCTCATTTGAATGGCTTCTCCTCAATAAAAAGGATCAGCATGTGCTCACTCTCTCTTTCTGCAGACCCTTAAGGTCAGAGGAGCTGTCACAAGACCCCCCCAAAAAAAGGTCTCTTGTGTGATTATTTCACACAGCCCAGTTCCTCTGGAGTGACCCTCTGGAGGTTGAGGCAGGAAGATCACAAGTTTGAAGCTAGCCTCACAATTTAGTGAGGCTTTTCCCAACTTACTGTGACCCTGTCTCAACATAAAAAAAAAAAAAAAAAAAAAGATTAAAAGGGCTGGAGATGTGGTTGAGCATGCCTGGCTCAATCCCTGGTACCAAACAATAAATAAAAATAAAAAAAATAAAAACAAATAACTGATGATGTTATAAGAAAAGAAAATTAAAGTCTAATGTCTCACTTGAGTATGCATGCAAGAGTTCTTTAAAAACCGGTTAATAAATATAATTGAGTACGATATTAATGCAGTAATCTATAGTGACAATGCTAATTTTATATCAAGTTGGTTTAACACATTCAAACAATCAATGAAATCACTATATTGACCAAAGTAGAAGGAAAATCATAACCATGTGAAATACGTAAAAAAATATGTTAAAAGTCATCACTCATAATAAAATAAGAGAAAAATCAGACAGAAAAGAATTTTCCCCTACATGAGTAAAGAAATCAACAAAAAAATTTATATCTGACATTATAGTTAATAATGGAAGTCTTCATGCTGTTCTGCTAGGATTGAAAGCAAGGCTAAGAGGTTTACACTTGGCATCTATGTTTTTCATTGTACTAGAAGTTGTAGCCAATGCAATAAGACAAAAAAAAAGATTAAAATATTAAAATATTGAAGGTCAGAAGCAAATAAAGTTATCTTTTTTTAAAATCAAAAGTGGTATGCTATTATTTAGAATATTCCAAGACACCTATGAAAGATACTGGAAGTAATAAATAAACTTAGCAAGGCCACATAGTATAGGATGAGTATATCAACTTTTCTATTTCCCAAATAAAATCTATATGAAGTAAATCCAATTCAATTTAAAATAGCATCAAAATATGAACTGCTTGAAGAGATTTCAACAAAATAAATGCAAAACTACAAAACTTTGCTGAAAGAAACAAACAAAAATTTACGTAAATGCAGAGATAATCCATGATCATGAGTCAAAAAACTCAATATAGTTAAGATCTCAGTTTGCCCCAAGTTGATCTATAGATTCAACACAAGTTAAATAAAACATGTGGAGAGTATTTTTGTAAAATTTGTCGATCTGATTGTAAAACATACCTAGAAATTCAAATATCATAAAATAATCAAAACAATCTGATAAAGAAAAAACAAAGATGGAAAAATAAATTTTCTCATTTTAAGACTTACAATACAGCTATAGCAATAAAAACAGTATTAATTTGGCAAAGAAAGGGCCTGGCATGGTGGTGCAAGCCTGTAATCCCAGTGGCTCAAGAGACTGACACAGGATGATAGCGATTTCAAAGACTCATTTTTGCTGAGGCACTGCGTAAATCAGTGAGAGCCTGTCTCTAAACAAAATACAAAATAGGGCTGGGAATGTGGTTCAGTGGTCTAGTGACTCTGAGTTCAGTCCCCAGTACTCAGAAGGGAAAAGTAAGTTTGGCAAAGGGATGAAATAGATCAATAAAACAGAACTGAAAATAGTACATGAATGACGAAGAACTTGTGCCTAGAATATATAAAGAACATTTACAACTCAACAATAAGAGTGATTGTAATGCCAGATTTGTGGGACCCCAATAGACCTCCAGGAGCCGAATCGGATGCAATCACACAAGAGTCTTTATTGCAAGCTGGAGCCTGGACTCACAACCATTTCAGATGCAGTGGTCCAAGGGAATGAGCCCCAGTCCTTTGTTCAGTGAGAATTTAGGTGTTTTTTTTTTTTCGGGGGGGGGATACTCTATGTGTTACAACATCTCACAGCGAATCATTTCACACTGCAGGAAAATCAAACAACAACTCTTAACATTAATTAGCACGTTCACTGGTGGGAACAAGTTGGGTAGGGGTGATTAGTTAGTTCAAGAGGGGGATTTGTTTGAACTGACTGGTTTAATCCGTGAGGGGTGTACATGCTAAACTTCATGGTTTCCCAACATGTTATCAACCACCATAAACTACTGGGGGGTCATCTGGCATCCTAGGTATTTTCCCTGTCTCATGCTGATTGGTGGTTGCTAGGGGGTTGCTATGGGTCCTCACCTAGCCTAACTGAGTCAGGCACACCTGGCGCTGCAGATCTCCTGTGTTATTTGCAAACAAACAACTCAGCAGGGTGGGTATATGCCTAGGAGTGCTCTGTGGGTTTTTCCAAGGACAAGGGTCACGACCCTTCCTTAGACAGGCTTTGCTCTGAGGTAGAGGCTGGTTTCTCAAAAATGAAGTCACATCTGTTTCTCATGATCTAATTTTTAAAATTAGTAAAAATGTAAGGATACTTATTAAAAGAAGTCATGAATAATTATGCCAATAATCACAGAAAAGTCATTTAACAGTGTTTGTTGAAAAAGTTAAATAAAACTCCCATGAAATACAACTTCCTACATATGCACATGGTCAATATTAAAAATTGTGAGAATGAGTATTTTCATTTATAATATACAACTACATTGTGGTGAGTGAGAGACATTACACAACCACTTTGTAAAACAGTTTGTTAGTGGCTTATAGAAGTAAACACATTAACATATGACCCAGTGTAATTTCACTCTTAGTTATTTACAAAAATAAAATGAAGACCTATATCCACATAATGTCTTCCATTCAAGTGTCTATAGCAGTTTTATTTATAATAAGAGAATAAACTTTCAGGTTTAAACTGAAAGCAACTCAAATGTTGATCAACAAGGAAATGAACAGGTAAAACAGAACATGCAATGCAATGAAACCCTAATCCACTATAAAAAAAGGAACAAACTAAGGACTCAAACTAAGGACTGAGGGAAGTCAGACCCATATTGAGTGAAATAAGCCAGACACAAGGAGTGTGTACTTTATAATTCCAGGAGTATGAAATTCTGACTATTTGATACATGGGATGCTGCTAGGTGGTCATATTGAAATGTTCTTTATCTTGATCGGGAGAGTAATTTTACAAATATATACATCTGTTCAAACATATTAAATTTAACTCTGCAAATGAATATTGATAATTCTACAATTGACAAAAAAAAAAAAGACCAAAATGTGGACCTTCATTTATTACTACTTATTTCGCTTCTTGAATTATCACTTGGTAATTATAAACTAATAAGTCAAGCATAGTAATAAATGCTTTATAAGTGTTTTTAAAGTTAATATGGAGTTATCTGAGTACTTTTCCAAATATTTTTTAAATTTTACTATAATTTCTATAACATTGAAATTGTACCTCACTTAGTAGAGAATCTAAGACACAGTGGGGTTAAGTAATTTGTATAAGGCCACTCAACTTTTAAGTAGATTTGGAAATCTAATCCAATCCATCTGTTTGCTAATCTTTTCACCAAATTCACTTTTTGAATTTAAATGTGTACTTTTTAAGAACTTTAAATTTTAAATTTTGATGTTTTCTTTCTCTAAAGTACTTTTAGAAAAAAAAAAAAAAAAGTTGGCATAGTTGACTCATCACTACTTAACTCTGTCCTTATTTAACTGCAGCTCTTATAAACAACTAGTCTCATTTGCAACCCACAGCAGAAACAACACTACTTCCAAGGACTGAGTTTGTCTTGGGTGGTTAATGATCCTGAATGCAACATCCACTAAGGTTATAACTCAGGAAACTCTTCCAAAGCACCCTTTAAAGAAGGCTCTTTTTATCTACCTCTCAGAAACAAGTTCCATGTAAACTGCCTTGTGACTCATCAGCCAGGTCCAGCACATCCCATTATGCCCTAAAGGCAATTGAGAGGCAAGCTGACCCATCAGATTCCTGTCATAAATTTAGTTTAAGCTATGATATTATTTCTCCTGGGAAAGATATTTCACATCCCTCAAGCAATCCTCTGGACATGTTAAATATTTTTCTCCTTGTCTGAGCATTTTCTATTTAAGGCCAAGCAAAAAATTCTGAACCAGATATTTTCCTTATCATTGTGCTTTTATTATTAGTCACAAGTACAGAAGATGTAGTGGTGTGTGTGTGTTTGTAAGAGAGATGGGTGGGAGGGAAGCAGAGGGTGGGGAAGAGAGAAAGAAAG
Organism: Callospermophilus lateralis; assembly: GCF_048772815.1. Taxonomy (NCBI): domain Eukaryota; kingdom Metazoa; phylum Chordata; class Mammalia; order Rodentia; family Sciuridae; genus Callospermophilus; species Callospermophilus lateralis. Next base: position 108,494,295 of record NC_135312.1, on the reverse strand, counting down.
AGAGAAGAGAACTCTAAAAAACGTGCCTACTTTCTAAACATGCTGTGGAGTACTTTCCGTGACAATTGAGAATACATTCAGAATATAATTTTATATTATAAATATAATACAAATACTTTTATATTCTGAATAGGATTTTTTTCACAGCCTTATCATTTTTTTGGCAGTTTAAAAAAGTAATTTATTTTTAGAATATAATATATACATATAATACACTATCATATATATATAATTTTATGGAAAGCTGGTTTTCCAATACAAATAATTATTGTGTCATGTGAATAATATATGTATATATGTATAAGATATATATATATCATATATATATGATATATATGGGATATATGGGATAGTAAATGTTTATGTCCTAATCCCCAGAACCTATGCATATGTTCCCTTATATGAAAAAATGGATTTTTCAGATGTGATTAAGCTAAATAGTTCAAGATGAGCTGATTGTCCTAGATTTTGTAAGGGGATCCTTACAAATGAAAGGGAATCAGGAGAACCAGAGAGGGGGGAAAACTGGAAGATGTTATGCTATTGGCTTTTAGATGGAGAAGGGGCCATGAGCCAAGAGTGCAGACAGTCTGCGGAAGCTGGAAAAGGCAGAAGAACAGGTTTTCCCCTAGAGCCTCCAGAATGTATGGGATTCTGCCAGCACCCTCATTTTAACCCAATGAGACTTTTACAATCCAGAATTATAAGATAATATATGTGTGTTGTTTTAAGCAAGTAAATTTGTGATAATTTGTTATAGCAGCAATAAGAAACTAACACAGACGGATTAGATATGAAAAGTTCTTTGACCTTTTCATCTCACATTCCATTTCAGTTTTGCTACTTTCATGGCTTCGAATTCTAATCAGTGGGAGGATGGGATTGGCTGCACTAGTGTTTAAGACAATACTGAATTGTTTCCAGATTAACATTTTTACTATTCCAGAAATTTATGAAATTAGAGACCGTTTTCCATAAGTGCCCTTTGATAGCATCTCAACACTCAGGGCCAACTTAGGTTTCCAGTCAAATAAATGCTCAGTGAATACAGACTTAAAGATTAGAGAAAATATCTACCTATGAACAATCTGCAATAAAAGGAGAATCTGATGAGTGAGAACACATCCTCCAGTAGCCAGGCCATGACTGAGTGTACCTTTTCTTCCAGTGGATTAAGAATATACTTTTGAAGAAAGGCAAGTGTAATAAGGAATGATTTACATATTAAGCCCATATGTTTTAGAGATGCAGCCTAGTGATGAAAGAACATGGGAAGTCACAGCATGCAGTGATCAAAGGTGCGGGCTCTGACATCAAAGTGAATTGATGATAAGGCTGAGTCTTTTTTATTTCTAAGCTGTGAGGCTTCAAGGAAGTTGCTTAACATTTATGTCTCAGTTTTATCTTAGATTAAATGGAGAAATAAGTGTGCTTACCACAGAAGCTCATTGTGAGAACAGAAAGATAGCAAACATGTATTGAACACAAAACAAAACCCTGACTCTTCTGGGAGAACAAGTCTCCATAAAGTGAAATCTGGTCTCTCAGACAGCTCTGAAAGTGATTTTATTTTTGTATATACAAAAAAATAGAAGTGCTCATGGGATACTGAAGATAAACTTCTTCATTAAAACTTTCCAAAGAGCTGATCTTAGCCATTAAAACAATTTAACACGGATACTTCAATGATTTAAAGATCTTTTTCTTCTTTGTTATCTCTCCATACACCTGCTGGCTTTTGATAAATTTTCCCCTTCTTAAAGTCATAGACTCACATTACTGACCTCTTTATCAAGGTGAAAAGAAAAGCATAATTCCAGCTAACAGGAAATCCACGGCTGATATGTAATCACCAATTAATTAAAACGATTAATTAATTTCTACAAAGTGTTTAAAATAAATTGAGCTTCAAAAATATGGACTTGTTAAGTGGCTACTTGACTACCACACCAAATTACCATATTTCCTTAACCAACATCCAGGAGAAGCACATTTGTAATTAAAAAAAATTCATTGTATATCCCCACATAGGATTGAATTAGTTATCAGCTGAATAGGCCATGTTATTTTGGTGAGAAAATATTATTCACAGTGCATAGTGATAGCATATACTCTAGTATACCAGTAGAGTTAGAAGAAAGTGGAGATTTTGGAGCCCAATTTACTATATTTGTAGAAGAAAAAAGTAAAGACACTGAGGATGTATTTTTATGATCTTCAGTAAAATAGAAGGTGAGGCAAAAAAAAAAAAAAAACATGAAAGAATAGGTCTAAAGGGAATTGGTTAAGACACATCTGAGTTTATTCCTGGACTTTTAAGTTACATACATTTATCTTTGACTGTGACAGTCTGATATTGGCAAAAGGATGCAAAGTCCTCTAAACAGAAACTAATGTGGTTCAATTGTCTCTTCAAGTGTTTCTCCCACCCACTGTAACTATATCTTTGTATATAATAGCTTCAGTTTCTGGTGTTCTCAGTGATGTGGAGTGATCAGTTGTTAACTCATTATGTCCTATCATCCAATATAGAATCGAAAACTTGGGACTTAATGCTTTAATACTGTTTTTAATTACATGATCTATATTCAGGTATTAAATTGAGAGTAAATCATAGTACTCAGTAGCAACTGGGAAAATGATAATCTGACTAAAGGTTATCAAATTGAATGCTTCAAGGTCATTTTGAAAAAGTATTACAAATCTTGGTTTGGGGAATTTTTTTTAGTTCCATAGATGAATTCCAATAATATGAATCAAAGAGGGAAAATATTATTAGTAGGGAGGAGTGTGCATTTAAATGATTTTATTTTTAAAACTAAAAGGGGCTGGGGATGTGGCTCAAGTGGTGGCACGCTCGCCTGGCATGCGTGCGGCCTGGGTTTGATCCTCAGCACCACGTACAAACAGAGATGTTGTGTCCGCCAAGTACTAAAATAAATAAATGTTAAAAAAAATTCTCTCTCTCTCTCCCTCTCTTTCTCACTCTTAAAAAAAAAAAAAAAAACTAAAAGAAGGAAATCCAACTGGAATCTTTTTATGCATTGTAAAAATCATAGTTCTTTAAGAAATTCAATTTTATATTTTAAAATTTCTTGACATAATAAAGAAACCTGAAATAAATACATAAAAAAACTTGCACAAAGATTAAAGAAAAGAAATAAATATAGAAGGAATAAAATAAGGCAGAACAGAGGAAGAAAACCAACTTTTTGGCTTTAGTGGACAGATAATTTGCAAGTTTTTTTTTTTAAAAGAATCATTTCAGACAGGAAGAGTACCTCTTTTTAATATTACTATCAAAAAATAAACCAGGAGGAAAAATAAATACTATGTCAGAGATAAACACTGGAAGTGATGGTGTTAAGGCTTCTACTCTTTGAGCAGACATCAATTCCTATGCATATACGAGAACAACAATCACATCCACCCTGGTGTGTGGGGAGGCAAAGAAGGGAGGTGAGGAGGGATCTTACCCTAATTCCAATATGTGCAAAACTATTTTTTTTGATTAAGCATAAAATTATCTACCATAGGAGAAAAAGTGCTGTAGATAACCAAAATATAGCACACTCTGCTCAGCTCACACCATATTTTTACATGTTATACCATTTTAAAAAAACATAACAACCCTATTCAGGAAGCATTGTTTGATGGTTTGTGGTTTTCAATGACTTATTTACACAGATAAATATCTTAAATTTGAGAGATACTGAGAGGTATATCAATAGTAAGCCTGCCTGAAGTTTGACCCCCAAATGGAACTAAACTATCTCAAATCCCCACATTGTTCCCACTACCAGAGATGGTATTCCCCAGTGGCTAAGAAAGCTTCAGTTGCAGGATTCCTGGGTAAAAGACTGGCTTTGCCTATCATTTATTGTCGCAACTTGACAAGTCACTTGATCTCACTAAACATTGATTTTTAAATACATATTATGGTAATAATAGAAAACCTATTTTATTTGGAAGTTGTAGAAAATCAAAAGTGTTAATATACAGAAAGACCTAATAAGAGATTCCAACATTGTATATGTACACCACATTTTCTTTATCCATTCATCTATTGAAGGGCATCTAGGTTGGTTACACAGTTTAGCTATTATGAGCTGAGCTGCTATAAACATTGATGTGGCTACATCACTGTAGTATGCTGATTTTAAGTCCTTTGGGAATAGGCCAAGGAATGAAATAGCTGGGTCAAATGGTGATTCCAACTTTTCTAAGGAATCTTTATGTTGCTTTTCATAGTGGTTGCACCAATTTGCAGTCCCACAAGCAATGTATGAGTGTACCTTTCCTCTATATGCTCGCCAACATTTATTGTTCACTCACTCTGCTTGTATTCTTGATAACTGCCATTCTGACTATAGTGAGATGAAATATTACAGTAGTTTTGATTTGCATTTCTCTAATTGCTAGAGATGTCAAATATTTTTTCATATATTTGTCGATTGATTATATATCTTCATCTATGAATATCATGCTAAGTGAAGTAAGCCAATCCCCCAAATCTGAAAGCCTAATGTTTTCTCTGATATGTGGATGCTAATCCATAATGGGGGAAGGAGGAAAGAAGGGAGGAACTTTGGATTGGGCACAGGGGAATGATGGGAAGGGAAAGGTGATGGGAGTGGGAAAGATGGTGGAATGAGACAGACATTATTACCCTATATACATGTATGATTGCACAAATGGTATGCCAGAGGAATAAAAAGTTGTGCTCCATTTGTGTACAATGAGTTGAAATGCATTCTGCTTTCATGTACAACTAATTAGTACAAATTAAAAAAAAAGAGTTTCCAGCATATAAAATGAGCTCAGTATTGTTATTATCATGACACTGAATAAATCTCATTAGGTGTGTATGAATATATGTATTTGCTTAGCATGTCATCATTTCTGAATGTTTTAAGTGATTTAAATGGTAATGTGTACTTCCCTTGGAAAGAGAAACCTTATTTACTTATTTATATTATATATTCTTTTTTTGTAGAGAGGAGAAATATACTCATGGGATAGTAGAGAGTGTGATCATAATTATGTTCTGACTGGATAAGCAATAGACTGAATCATGCCTAGTTACCCAATTAGCTACGATCATCAAAACTATAGTTGCTATCTTCTCTTAATTGTTCATATATTTTTTGGTAGGAACATATGGAGTAACTGTAGATAGCACTGTCTGACAATTAAAATCTGAATGATCATAGTGCTTCAACATGTCTACTCACTAATTAGAAAAGTGATTGAAGAGGCATAATTCCCAAGTTTGTCAGTATTAGGAGTTAACTCCTATTGTTCTCTTGGATATTGAAGCTTACAGAGACATTTTCTTTCAAAAATTATCAGCATTTCATCATCTGTTTCATACGAATGAACTTTTAAAACAAATATTAAGAAATTATTTCTGTGTATGAAGAACTCACTGCCCCACGCAGGGCTTCTGGTTTATCATTCAGAGAAATGTAAGCTTTTTAGAATACGTATTTCCAAAAATGCAGAACTTTGTCATTCACATATTTCTGTTTTCCTTTTCTTGCTTTACTTAAACTCTCCTCTTCTTCAATAACTATTACAGAGCATTAAAACAGTGGAGACAATATTTGGCGTTTTCCACTTATCCCTTGCAACTCTTTCCAAGGTGCTGGATTAATCAGTGCTAGGCATATATATACAAGATCTCCCCAAATTACTATATTTTAGCTTTGACCCTTTGCTTAACCTTTCTTCCTTCAGACAGATACTTACACTGTTTCTTTACACCTTTAGCTCAATTCTCCTTTGACTTTCTCAATCCTTTTGCCATTAGACCAAAATAAACATCTGTTTCTTAATACTCACTTGTTCATTCACTCATTCATTTACAAAAAGTGAATTCCCACTACTTACCACTCTATTTCAGATTCTGAAAATACCTCAGTAAACAAGACAAATGCAGATCCTGCCTTCATGCTTTGAGAAAGACATGATAATTAATAAACAATCCAACCCAGGCAAATGAGGGACAACACAGAGATTTCTGAATAGGAAAGGAGAGGAATGGGGAGCAGGGACCCTTTTAACAAATGGTTTTTGAGCAGAAGTCTAAAAGAGAAAAAGACTCAATCCTGAAAATAACTATATTTATCACAGAGGGGAAAGTCCATGATTGGAAAGAAATGACATAAAAACAAAACAAAACAAAAACACAAAGACAACAAAAACATCTGAAATGTGGTTTCCAAGCACGAGAAGATGTAGGAGTTTGGAGTTCTTTGTTGTTATGATGAGAATTCACTCTAAATCACACTCAAAATGTGATCAAAGGATATTAGGAGTAGAGAGGATCTCTAGGAGGCCAGAGGATCAGTGTCCTCAACTTAGAGAGCACACAAACCTGTGGGGATGCCTCAGTGAGAATACCACTATCACTGCTTCTGAGCACGAAGTTTGAAGCTCAGGCTTTTAAGTGTGGATACAGTTTCCCAAACTCTGCCATCATCCCCATGAAAGGCTGGATTCTGCTCTGCACCCATTCCCTCTTACTACTTTTATTCAAATCAAACATCTTGCACATTTTTCTGATTGGTAGAGCCAGGTCCTCTAGCTAGCCAATAAGAAAGCTGAGAGAGGGTGCCTTAGCTTTTACTTAGAGAACAAGACACTGATTATGTCCTATAGGAAGAGTGTTCAAAAAACATCAGATCACCAAGCACATGATAAATATCCACTAAATCCTGAAAAGGTAGGAGATCGTAGGATATTTAAATGCTAATGTAATATCCAGTGTATTATGTACTATGATTTTCATATTCTCCAAATTCTGCATAACAGAAAAACACAAAATATATATGGCTACCCCCAGCATCACAGAATTAGTATGAAGAAAAGTGCATCAGTCTTCCTGATGTGTGGTTTAATTTATGGAGTGCCTCTGAAGGACATTTAATCAGCAGTGCTACCTCTGCCTACATAACCAAGGGCTGTTCACCACCATGCCGAATCTCATTAGTATGATCAACTGGAAGTGACGCCTATCCCTTGAGCATTCATACATCACTTCTGTAGGACTGCAAGGTAGAGATAACTGGTCACTGAAAATAAGCCTGGGCTATTAAGAGATTGGCAGAAAATGAATGGTTCTCAAAAAAGTCATTCAAAACTAAAACTCCTATATTTTCAACTACTATGTAGGTAACAAAGCCAAAATCATTTTTATAGTGGGACGTTAAATTGAAGACATTTTCAAATGTATTGCGTATACCCCTAAAAACATTCCTCTTCATGAATTTAAAATGTGGTATATTTGTAAGTCAATTGAGCTTGTCTGTAGTGACCAGATAAGTGTTTACCCAACACTTATTACCAGATGATGAAGTTGATAAAAAGAGGGATATTTTAGGACTTCCTTGAATGTTTAAGAGAATAAAACATTTTCCAAAACTCCATTTCACATTTGGTCAGGAAATAGTTAAACTTCATTCATCCACATAAATGTCTATCTTTTACAAGCAAAGCAATTTGCTATTTTAAGGCAATGAGAAGAAAATCTGGCTGTGTATCAGAATAACCTGGGGAAATGTGCTAAAATAAAGACTCAGGGTTCCACTGCAAGATACTGGTTCATTATTATCTCTCATGGGCTCAGGGATCCAATACATCTAATGCATTCATCAGTAATTGGATATTATTGCAATCTGTCCCTAAGCAGATCTGAGTGAAATCACATGATTTTCATCTCATCAGAGATGTAAAGGGGAAGAGTTATTACAGAAATAGGACCCAAATGTTCTGCAAAAGCCTTTCAATATGTTACTAAACAAAGGACATGATGAAAATTGATCTCACTGGGAAAATCCAAAGAAAATCTTCCCATTCCCATGCTGAAGTCTGCACACCTCTAATAATTGAAACATTTATGAAAATGATTCGAGTGATCTTTGGAGGGGCTATATAAAAATAATGATGTCATGAACTATTAGTCTACATTACTAGGAGTTTTCATTAGTAGCTATGGAGAAATCCAGGTTCTTCCTGAGGAGCTGTGACTCCACATTATCCTAAGAAATTGCTTCTAATAACTCAAAGCACTCATTGCAGAAAAAAGAACAGATTCCATAGCCTAAGACAAATTTAATACTAACTGGTGTTTATATGTAATCTAAAAGGAAAAGAAAAATTTGGAGATTAGCAATATGCCAGAGGCTAAAGAAAAATGTGCAAAATAATTCCACCCTTCTCTGACTGGCCTTCATTTATGGTGCTACAAATAAGAAGAAATGAAACAGTAAAATTTCTACTTGAAAAATATACTTAGGTAAAGGACAGATTCTTTTCTTAAATTGCATATCTTGTCATTGATTTTGCTTTTTTTTGGCATGATTTTTTTGTTGCTGTTTTAGTCAGATTTTTCAGTGATTCAACCAAAAGACCAAAAGAATAAATTCAGAGGAGGAAGAGTTTATTTGGGGGTTCACAGTTTCAGGGGTTTCAGTTCATGGAGAGCTGACTCCATTGCTAAGTGCTCAAAGTATGGCATAGCATCATGACAGAAGAGTGTGGTGGAGGAAAGCAGCCCAGGACATGGTACCGGGAAGCAGAGAGACAGAGAGAGCTCTCCACAAAAATATACACACAAAATATACACACAAAAGCCATGCCTACAGGGACCCACCTCTTCCAACCACATCTTACCTACCGGTTAGTTCCTATCCAGAGAGTATGCACGTATTAGGTTAAAACCCAAAACACAATCATTGCACCTCTAAACCTTCTTGCATTGTCATATAATGAGCTTTTGGTAGACATCTAACTAAACTATAACAGTTTCACTCTTATAAGGTACTTTAAAATATTATTAAATACTTTTTTTAATACCAGGGATTAAATTCAAGGTTGCTTAACCACTGAACTATGTCCTTAGCCCTTTTTGTTTTATAGATATTTTATTGAGAGGCAGAGACAGACTAAGTTGCTGAGGCTGTTTTTTGTTTGTTTGTTTGTGGGAACACATGCATGGATTACTGCATACATGGCATACATTAAGGGCATCTGAGTGACAGGCCACTCACCTTGTGTTAGGCGCTTGAGCGGCAGGCCACTTACCCTGTAAGCACAGTCCTGGGCATGAAGCCATGTATTGTAGTCCCTGTGCTTGCTCCAGAACCCACTCCTTGATTGGTCACTGCAAGGAAAGTTGGCAGAAATTGCTTTAGTGGCTGCCTGTTATCTGCTTAGCGACTGCCTGAGTATATACACATGGTAAGTGCACAATAAAATCAGACCTGCTTCCTGCTTGGTCTCCAAAGGTCTTGAATAGCAATTCCACAGCCACACTCTCCTTTACCCTGTTCCATGGACCTCCTCGCAGTTTTGAACATGCATTTCTCCTGTCTCAGCTTCCTGAGTCACTGAGATTAGAGCTGTGCATCACCCAAGAGCTCTTTATACAATGTCACATTCTTAAACTGTGAATTAGCTACAGCAGAATTAAATCCCCAAATTAAAACAAAACTACCCTGCAGCACAGTTCACGATTGTGAACTATAGTTCACAATAACCTATTATACATTTTATAAATAACTACAAGAGAGGAACTCAAAGACTCCAAACATAAACTAATGATAAGATGGAAACATTAATCATTCTGATTTGATAGGTATCCATTGCATCAAATGTATAGAAATTCACACTGTGTCTAATAAATATGTCTGATTATTAGATTTAGTCAAAAATTTTATAAAGTGTTTAAGATGAAAATGCTGAATATCCTTGTTTAATTACACATTGTATGCATGTATTAAATTAGCATATTGTGCTCCATAAATATGTGGAATTAAAATAATAATAAAAATTCAAAATAATAATAGAAAATAAACAAACATAAATTGATGGAAAACATGGAGTATATATTTCACATTTAAATTTTTTAAACAGATTAGAGATAAAGTAAAATACATAAACTAAAATGCAAAACATTATAAACTGAGAAAAAAAATGAGATTGTCTTCAGAAAAAATAAATAAAATAAAAGCTGAGACTCATTTTTTGGAAATCAGGAAAGGACACATAACAAAAGTATAAATAAAACTGGAAATGAGGATAGGACTATAAAAATTTAGAGGGATTTTCTAATGAAAGGAAATGCTTATAATTACTGTCACCAAAAATAAAATTATAGTTTTATATAATTAAAGGCCGTAAAATAACTGAAGTCTAATAACTATAAAAGAAATAGAGTAAGTTTTCAATATTTTTCCTTTATAAAATAATTCTTGGTTGGTTATGTGGCTTATGATAATACAGCTTTCTATGCTATACAATCTATTCCCCAAAATAGAAATTAGCACTAATCTCATATTCAAAAACCATAAACAACCTCATTATTAAAAGCAAATTTTAAAACTCTAAAGAAAATCTGATCAAACCATCATATTGCCTATCTAGAGTTTATCCCAGGAATAAAAGATTAGTTTAATATGAGGATACCTATTTATATAACGTGCACATCAATAAGTAGAAAAAGAAAGAGAAAGATGAATATCTCAGAAGATTTTGAGTGAAAATCATTAGTGAAATCCATGCTGATTACCAAAATATTAATTTGTATGTAGAAAGACATAATGAAATAATAATTTCATGTACCATATATACTTATAGTTAACATTAATGTTGTTCATCAGCAATATGTTAGAATAATGTATATCCCATTTCATAGAGATGATTAGAAAAAATGTTGGGAAATATATTTTAAAGAAGGAAATAATTCAAGAACAAACAAAAAAAGGAAACAAAGATCAAGGTAATAATCTCCAGAATTGCCATAACAGGAGTGTGTTTTTGGAAACGGTTGTCAGGCACTAGAGAATGCATATCAAGGTTCAAATCCTGACATTATATTAGCTTCTGAGGGTTAGAAGAGTTATTAAGATCCACATGGAATGAGAAAATTTGATCACAGGCATGTGACAAGCAAGAAAATGAAGGTAATTTTCCTGCATTAAACTAGAATCTTAGAGAGTGGGACTCTGTACTTTGAGTACACCTTTTCAAGAAGTAACAGGAAGTTTTACATGAGGGAACATATTCTTCTGTGAGAAAATTATAGCTGAAATCCTAAACCCATAGAAAGAAGCTAAATCATTATTGACAAAAATTAATAGGATTAAATAAATCCTTTAGTAAAAATTTTTTTAAGAATGAGCTAGAGTATGAAACTTTAAATACAATTGGTTCAAAATAAAAGAGTAGTAGAATGGAAAGCAGAATACAAATTAATGACATCAAACCAAAGAATCAATAGACATGACCAACAGAACAAAATTTTGCTTATTAAAAAGTCAAATACAAAAGCAAAACTGATTAAGGAAAAGAGAAAAAGTAACGAAAACAAATATGCAAAAAAGCAGGTAACTATAGAGATATTTTTTAAAGTTCTAAGAGATTACTATAAATAACCTCATTTCAGTGAGTTAGAAAATTAAAAATATATATTAGCATCTAGAAAAATACAAAATACCTAGACTAACTCAAGAAAATGTAGATAGATAGATAGATAGATAGATAGATAGATAGATCTAAGTGTTATTTAGAATTAGACTTTTTCTGTAAATAGAAAATACCCCCCAAATAGGCCTCAAAGTAGAATTTCACTGCTTTAGGCAGTTTGAGGCTGTGGAGTAGTTTTGCTCCAGCCAGTTACTATGACATCCCCAAGGCAGGATGAGAGATAGGGGTCGTCATTGGAATTTTAATAGAAATTGCATTAATTGTGCTTTTGATAGTATGGCCATTTTGACAAATTGATTCTGTCTATCCAAGAATGTGGGAGATCTTTCCATCTTCTATGGTTTTAATTTTTTTCTTTAGTGTTCTGTAGTTTTCATTGTAGAAGTCTTCCACCTCTTTTGTTAGATTGCTTCCCAAGTGTTTGGGGGGGTACGCTATTGTGAATGGAATAGTTTTCCTGATTTCTCTTTCAGCTAATTCGTCATTGGTATATAAGAATGCAACTAATTTATGGGTGTTAATTGTATATCCTGATACTTAGATGAATCCATTTATGAGTTTCTGGTGGAGTTTTTTTTTTTTTGTCTTCTAAATATAGAATCATGTCATTGGCAAATAGGGATAGTTTGAGCTCTTCTTTTCCCGTTCATATAGATTGAATTTCTTTCTTTTGTCTAATTGCCCTGCCTAGGATTTCAAGGACTATGTTGAATAGAAATGGTAAAAGAGTGCATCCCTGTCTCCTTCCAGGTTTTAGAGGATATGCTTTCAATTTTTACCCATTTTGAATGATGTTTGCCTTGGGTTTAACTTACATAGCTTTTACAATATTGAGGTATACTATTATCCCCAGTTTTGTAGTGTTTTGAGCATGAAAGGATGCTAAGTTTTGTCAAATAGTTTTTCTGCATGAATTGAGATAATCATTTGATTCTTGTTATTAAGTCTATTGTTGTGTTGAATTACATTTATTGATCTCCATATGTTGAATCAGCCTTGTATCCCCGGAATGAACCCCACTTGATTTGAAATGGGGAGTGAACCATTAACAAAGGTATCATACCTAGAATATATCAATAATTTATTCAGTTTGAAAGGAAAAATATAGAATAAAAAGACAAAAGGAGCTGACAGACATTTCATAGAAATAAGAATAAATGGTCAATGTACATGAAGAGATTATTAATTATGGTGGGGAAATTAAAAAAATGAAATAAAAGTGAGATTGAAAAGATTCTTTAATTTGTAACTCCTATTGTAATTTTTTATTAAAAAAAAATTTTAAGTGGTAGGTCTCACACTGTGTTGCCCAGGCTGGCCTCAAATTTCTGGCCTCAAGTGATCATCTGGCCTTACCCTTCTTGGAAGCTGGGGCTGCAGGTGCACATCAGAGTGCACAACTTCTGTTGTGAATTTGAATACCAAGTTCTAGTGAGAAAATGCCAGATAGAGAAAAACAGATGGTGCTGATGTGAGTCTAAAGTGATAGAAACACTTTAAAGATAACTCTTCACAACCTAAGGAAAGTGACGATGCACATATTCCAAAACCTAGCAATTCTAATCTAATCAAGAAAGCCTACTGAAGCTTTACTTGTAAAAATAAGAATTGAGCATTGATTTCAGATAGGAAAATCTTGCATTGACTTTTCATTGAGTAGAATAACTTTGGTCATTGAAGTAAATGAACAGTATCATGTCTATCCATGTAAAAGTTTTGGAAACTCTAGGACAAATGAGAAGGTTCACCTTAGGGATGAGTCTGACCAATCTTCACAGACCATAAATTACTTGGGAAGATAGTTCTAATATAAGATGCTGGCTTAGTTGGGACAATTTTCCAAGCAAAGTCAATAATTGGAGTCATTTCTAATGACACCCAAAGCTTAGAATAGTATGAAAAATAGATATTAAACAATTTTAAAGAAAAACAATATGAATACAGAAAAGCAACTTTGAGAGATACCCATCAGTGGATTAAAGTTTTAGAAAAATATAAATAAATAATTAAAACCTAATACCTAAAACAATGTTCAGTTATAACTAAGGAAACATGGAACAATAAGAGAATCATTAATGTTTATAACTCAAGGAAGCATGATTTTGGTTGAATACAAATGTATTCAAAGAAGCAAGCAGAAAAATCAAGTAGAAGCCTAGCTGATATGTAATAGCTTTCAATAACAAATAAAATATGGCAGTAGACATAAAAATTGTTAAATTTTTAGAAATAGGAAATGCAGAATTTGCCCACTGGAAATATATTGCTCATCTGCTGGGTTGCCACAATGAGGCAGTAATATGAATGACAGAAAGAGAATAGCATACTCAGTACATGGAAAATTATATGATCATCTATAGAGAGAAAACAAAGAATGGCTTCCCAGGTGGCCCTAATGTTCTAACAGCCTGAATTTCTTAGTGATCTGGAAACTACTGACCAAATAACCAGTGACAAGTGACCACAGAACATTTCTAGTATTTATGGTGATGCCAAATAAAAATTCTATTGTTTCCCCAAGAGAATCAGTCAAGAAGCCCAGGGTTCAGACTTGACTAGTCTATATTTGAGAACCTTGAAGTTTAATGGCTCCTTCCTTCTTTATCTACATTGATTTAACAGCCAAAATATTTTGCCTAATCTCTTCAGCACACAATAGTGAATGGATATACTTATTGACAGATACTTTATCAATTGAAGCAAATGGAAATGTTTCATGTTTACTAATTTTTATTTTTATACAGAATGTTATAGAAATCGATTGACATATAGCAAGGCATTTAATTCCTGACATTTCCACCAAATCTGAAAATCGTTCACTTTCTTATTCATTTTTGTTCCTCTCAGTTGAGAAACATACTTCCAGACTATTCAGGGACAATACAATTTTGTAAATGTCACAACTACTAACAGGTTAATTATAAAAGGGATCCCAAAGTGCTTGTATGGATCAGGATTTTGATAATGAAACAATCACCCTGGTTGGTTTAAGGATGTGATAAATAGTTGTAGATACTTTTAAAGGGCTACAGGCACAAACTTTAAAATTAGTTATTGAGAACAATTTAAAAGGTCAAACATGAAACATTTTCATTTGCTTCAACTAAAAACCGGTGTCATCTGCAGAATTAAGAAACTGTTGGCTTCAGACCCACACTACCTCTCTCCTAATCCAAAGGCCACCAGATCAGAAAGCTGATTACTGAATTTGGAAGCTGATTCTACACCACCAACTTCTGGATAATGACATGTCTAAGTGTCATTGCAGAAAAATAGCTCCCCATACCCTGAGTCTCCCTGACATGATTCAGTTACAAATCCAAGTACATAGGAGAGTAGCAGAATCTAAGTCACACCTAGAACCCCAGGAACAAGAGAGGCTAAAACATGTAATGTTAACTTTCCAGTCTCTGCAGGAAAGGGTCATTAAACATGAGTTGAAAGGTTTAGACTATATTAAAAAACCTAACCAACAGTAATGGCCTACAAGCAAATGACTTAAAATCAGCATACTACAGGGACACAGCCACATCAAAGTTTATAGCAGCACAATTCAGAATAGCTAAACTGTGGAACCAACTTAGATGCCCTTCAGTAGATGAATGGATTTAAAAAAGTGTGGCATATATACACAATAGAATATTACTCAGCAATAAAAGAGAATAAAATCATTTCTCCAATATAAGGAGGATGATTAATAGTTGGGTACGGAGGGGGAGCATGGGAGGAATAGATGAACTCCAGATAGGGCAGAGGATTGGGAGGGAAAGGGAGAGGGGCATGGGGTTAGCAAGGATGGTGAAATGTGATGGACATCATTATCCAAAGTACATGTATGAAGACATGAATTGGTGTCAGCATGCTTTATACACAACCAGAGAAATAGAAAATTGTGCTGTATATGTGTAATAAGAATTGCAATGCCTTCCACTGTCATTTATTTTTTTAATCAATAAAAAATCCTAATGAAACAGTTGAATAAATAAACTTCAAAAATAAAAAAGAATGAACTCTTGAAGATGGTTATGTTAAATAAGTCAGGCACAGAAAGATAAGTATTTCATGATATCACTCACACATGGAAGTTAAAAGTTGATCCCATAGATGTTGAAATTAGAATGGTGGTTACCACCGACTGGGGGAGTAATGGGCAGAGAGTGATGCAGTAAAGTTGATCAATGGATTCTAAGATAGAAAAGAGCAAAAACTTCTGGTGAGCTCTGAATACAGTACAGTGACTACAGAAAATGATAATGAACTATATACATTTTGAAAAACTAGAAGAAAATATACAGAATATTTTCACCTTAAGTAAATGATGTTTGAGGAAGTACATATGTTTAACCTGGTTTGAATATTACACAATTATATGTCTATCAAAATGTTCTATATTACCCCATAAATATGTGCAATTTTTAGGTACTTGTGTTATCGATGAAAGATAAATTTAAAGTGAAAATAAAGCAAGCATCAAAAATAAAATCTTGACAACTGACTTAAATGAATTTATTAGGTAAACAGGTCTTATTAATAGATGTTCACAGAGAAATGGCATCTTGTTATTGAGGGAAAAAAGTGAACCTTGATTCCCACCTCATTTTATACACAAAATTTATATCAAAATGGGCCGCAGATTTAATCATAAAGCTATTCAGTTTCTAAAACCGTATAGAATATTTTTGTAATCTAGGAGATAACAAAGATTTTTAGGGCATAATAACAAAAACAAAGAAAACACAAATTCTAAAAGGAAAAAATGGATAAATTAGAGGTTTTAAATTTAAAATTTCTACTTATTAAAATCACAAATAAGAAAATATGCAAGCCACAGACTGAAAACTATTTACAACACATAGGTTTGACCAAGAACCTAATTTCATCACATAAAGAATGTTTACTAATCAATACTTTAAAAATGAATAATGTGACAAAAAATAAGTAAGACTTGAACAGGCATTTTACAAAGGAAGATTTTTTCCAGTGGCCACAAAAGATATAAAAAGATGTCTAATATCATGATTTACCAGAGAAATGTACATTATAAACACAATGAAATACAACTTCATACAACTCTAATGATGAAAATCAAAAAAGAATGATAAAAATCAACTATTCTTAAGTTGTAACTATTCTTATGTAGTGGTAAGTAGTAGTTTTCGTTGTTATTGTTGTTAATTAATTTATTTTAATTAGGTATATACAGCAGAATGTATTATGACTCATTGTACACAGTTGCAGCACAACTTTTCATTTCCCTGATTGTACATGATGTATCATTTTGCCATATGTGCAGTGATGCATATACCAAGATAAACATAAATGTTCATCTTATTGCACCATCTTTTCTTCCCCCTCTCCTTTCATCCCTCCTTTTGCCCAATCAAAGTTCTTCCTTTTTTCCATGCCCTTCCCTATTATGGATCAGCATCCACTTATCAGAGATAACATTCAGCCTTTGGTTTTTTTGGATTGGCTTTTTTCGCTTAGCATGATATTCTCCAACTCCATCCATTTACCTTCAAATGCCATAATTTTATTCTCTTTTACTGCTGAGTAATATTCCATTAGGTATATATATCACAGTTTCTTTATACATTCATCTATTGAAGGGCATTTATGTTGCTTCCAAAGTTTAGCTACTGTGAATTGAGCTGTTATAAACATTGATATGGCTGTGTTACTATAGTATGCTCATTTTAAGTCCTTTGGGTATAGTCTGAGGAGTGGGATAGCTGGGTCAAATAGTGGTTCCATTCCAAGTTTTCTAAGAAATCTCCATACTGCTTTCCATAGTAGTTGCACCAATTTGCAGTCCCCCAAGCAATGTAAGAATGAGACTTTTATCCCACATCCTTGCTAACACTTATTGTTTTTTGTATTCTTTATAACTGCCAGAATTCTGACTGGTGTGAGATGAAATTCTAGAGTAGTTTTGACTTGTGTACTATTGTTAGGAATATGATTTAATACCTTTAGAGAACTCTTTGTAATATATTTATAAATTTAATCATATGTCTAGAGAATTACACACATACACACATGCCAATGGAATATTCCTCAATAATAAAAGAGAATGAACTACCAATACATACAATGATCTGCTGAGAAAGCTAGACACAAAAGAATATATATTGTATGGCTTTATTAATATAAATTTTAAAAATAGACAAAATCATTCTAAAGTGATAGGTATCTCATAATGAGTGGAGGGATATTGGTAAGTAGAATTGGCTGGAAAGGCACACAAGATTTTTTGAAGGGACATAAATGTTTTTAATGATGTTTTAAGTGGTGTCAATAGGTATATGCCATTACAAAAGCACCTTATTTTGTGCATTGTTAGGTAAATATATCAGAATGAAAACAATCAGAGAATTTTAAACATTTTGTATAAAGTTTGGGACAATTTATATAATTCACTATATGTTAATAATTTTTGCATTAATACAATAAACCCCACACTTTTTGGATGACAGCACATTTAGTGTATTAGCATACATTACATATAGACATGATCTTAAATTTTTTCAAAAGATTTCTGTTGAAATATAAAGTAATTATAATCATCTGTAATCATTCTACTGTGAAATATTCTGTAGTTTCAAAGCAATAGAAGAAGGGATTTGAATATTTTCACCAAAAATTCTAAATATTTGATAAGCTAGATGGACTCATATTGGAACATTATACAGTGTCTACTTCTTTTGAAATATCACATGGCAACTCATAAATATGTACAATTTGTCTCAACTATAAAAATAAATTTTTAAAGTAAGGTATTCTTAAAATATTTCTATTGAAAATGCATGAGAATATAGGAAGTACTGTGAAAGAGAAGGTAGTATATTATAATAGAATTAACTGATAATGCCTTTCAGAGATTAAAAGAGTCTCTTGAGAAATATTTACTATAAAATAATCTTATTTCTAAATTTTAAGCTTTTCTTGAGATATTTAAAACAACAATACTCAAGGCATATTGATAGTTCTGAGTAAGACTATAACCAAGTTACTCACTTTTTATATGAAACTTTAGATTCTAAGGTATAGTACTGAACATCATTTTTGGGTTGATTTATTATAAGCCTTACATACCTATAAAGAAAATACTGACATAGTCTCGGTTCTAGCAGCCCTGTTGTTTGCATTATAATTGGCTAAGAATTTTTAAAAAACTAACTAGAGCTGAGCAGAAAAATACCACAGATCAGTTAGACAAACAGAATTTATGACATTTCATTTCTAATGCAAAATGCTATATTCATTAGTTATAAGACCAACTCTTCAAAATCAAGGTAAAAAATATAGACTTGCTATCCAACTGGGACAAGAATTTTAAAAAGTGACAGCCTTTAAAATTCTAGAAATAACTATTGGTTTTCAACAGGACATCAATTTAAAGTGAATCTGCCTTTGTACCTGTCTTCCTTCACATAAGCCACACTGGAGCTGTACTAAGGAACATGAAGCTTGTTAAATGGAAGACAATGAGTCACTCTCCAGTGGGATAAAAATAGAAAAGACTGAAAAACATAATCTGCAATAAAATTAGTTCAGCAGTAGGTAGCAGTAAAAAAAAAAAAAAAGTATTAATTGTCAAATAGGCGGAAAGTAATAAGAACTGAAGTGGGAGTAGTTTTATGGATTCAAAATAGCCAGGTTCACTAACCTGATGAGAGTGCATATCAAATGAAATGAGAATTATCCCAGGATAATTTTTTTTAGCTTTTAATCAAAATAAATGTCTTTTAGAAAATATGACTGATTAATCATGAATCAATTTGGAAGTGTAGATAATTCTTCTTGGCATTAATTAAGGGGAAATTGCCCTTTATTAAAACAAAAAGTGTGCAGAACCTCTTAGAGTGGAACTTGCAGGAATTACTATCTCATAAACTTTTAGGGAAATAATGGTAAATACTATTATGTAAATTAGAGGAAAAAGATTTCAATTAATCATCAGCTATTTTGTTTGTTTTGATTTTAAGAATATTTTACAGCTCTGTAGAGCAGTCATATCTCTTTCACTTTGGTAGAGGGGGAGAAAGTACATTCTATTTTTATAGTAGTTAGCTTACAGGAAAGACTTTTTTTATCAGTTTTATTTTTCAAGCCCAATGTATTTGAAAAGTAGTTCAATTGTGTAGAAATAAATTCTCTCCTTTCTGGTGTTATCAATGCCCTGATTATCACCCTCTAAATTACTTTTGAAATTTTTAAAAAGGAAGAAGAGCAGAAACTATGATGAGTTCATTTTTATGTTGATTCTCTGTTTCTTACAATTATATAAATATACCAAAATTTCATCTAATTTAGAGGTTACCTAAAATATACCAATATAAAGTCCATGGGAATAGCCAACATTTTACATTAAGATAAACAAATGCTCCATAATGAAATCCAATAGTCAGTATTTAGGCCACTGGAAAATTCACAAGTTATTGTTATAGTCCAGTAGGAAGCTGTAACTATTGTTCAAACATTGGAATTTTTTTTAAAAAAGGAAAAAGAAATCATATTAATTTTTGATGAAAATTTTCATCAATAAACCAATTATCTTTTTCTATGAGGACCCTTTCATGACAAATATTTACTGTGGTTCAGATTTCTCAAAGGAACAAATGGTTCTTAAATACTGTACATTTCATTATTAAGGATTTAACCCAGGGGTTCCCTACCACTAAGCTATACCCCCAACCCTTTCTTTTCTTTTCTTTTTGTGGATTTTTTTAAATTGTAGATGGACACAATACCTTTATTTTATGTGGTGTTTGAAATTGAACCCAGTGCCTTACACCTGTGAGGTGAGAGTTCTAGCACTGAGGTGCAACTCCAGCACCCCCAATCCTTTTTTAAGACAAAAATTCACTAAATTGTCAACACTGGTATTGATCACGCAATCTTCCAGGCTTAGTCACTGGGATTAAAGAGTGGGCTGCCATGCCCAGTTTGCACCCAACATTTTTGAAGGAACAAAGCTGATACTATTTTGTCACAAGGAAAAATGCCAATCAAACATTATCGCAGCACATATAAAAATGATGAGGTCAAAGTATGGAAAAGGGGAAGAGAGTCTTAACATACTAGGGAATGCTAGTGAAATATGACTGCTGTTTTATTTTGTTTTCCTTAGAGGAGAAACAAATTTACTGAGGAGATTGGAAAGGGGAATAAAGGTTGGGACGAGGAATGTTACAAGGAGAGGAATTAATTTGTAAAGATATGATGAACAAGAAAGAGACCGACACAAGCACATGTTGGTGATGAATGACACAGGAAGGGTAGCATAGGGTATGGGTGCAGTGGATAGAAATAATTCTGCCCTAATAGAGAGGAACCAATAGGGTCTCATGTACTGTACCAAAGACATTACATTTTATCTTGAAATACATAAAAGGACCATTTGTCAGAAGTAAATTGGAAGAATTGTGTAGTGAGATATATGAAAAGAAATAGTTGCAATAAGTAGTAGAGTGGTATTAAATTAAACTAAATTTGGCCTTTGGTTGCTTCCATACGTTGAACTCCTATTGAGCAAACTGCAACCTAACTTTATATGTAAATAAACTGCAGTCTAACTTGAGCATATTCTTCTAATAAGCAGCCAAGTCTCAATCAATCACAGGCTGCCACCTGATCAGACATTGTCCATATAAGTCTAAGGCTTTAGAACACCATGCCCATATAAAGTAATCACCATGCTGTAACCAAAATGACTCTGTATTTTACTTCATTTTTCTGCACATAAATACTGCCCGCCAGTGTGGTTTGCTATAGTTCTCTTAGTTTGGAGTGTTGCCCAATTCATGAGTAATTCCTTGCTCAAATGAACTCTGCTAAATTTAATTTGTCAGAAGTTTCTTTATTATCAATAGTCATCCAAATCAAATCTTACAGAGAAGTCAAGAAAAATGATAATGAGAAGTTTGTTTATATGTTTTTCATTTATAATTAGGTGACTGGTAGATTTTTCTTTCAAAATTAGAAACTGAACCAGGTATGGGCTAATAGCTTCAGCACAGAATTCAACATTATAGAATTAAGAGCAAAACAGGGAGCATAACGATTCATAGAATGAACTCTATTCATCTACCCATCTGTCATTTATCCATATTTATCCAACTATCTATCTACCTGTAATCTTTATCTGTATCTTTCTCTTAGACACACACACACATACACACACACACACACAATATCCTCATATCCCACCTTCTCCAACAAGCACACAAAATAAATTGCAGAAAACTCTTGGAGAGGCAGAGATGGTGGTGTGTAATGGAGTTACAGAAGTAACACAACTGCTTTGTATGTAATGGAGGTACAGAAGTAGGGAAAGTCCAGTCACTTTGGAAAAGGAAAAGGTGGAGCAGAGTTTCTAAAGAACCCTTTTGTTTCATTCAGATTATTGCCTTTCCTGAGCTAAAGAAACACAGAACTTTATAGTGGCTGAGCTTTCCTGCTGACTCCATTCCTTCCTAAATGGTTAATTTAAAAGATGTAAAGCTGTGGGGGTGAGATAAGGAGTCATGTAATCTGGTTTGTGCATCCCTGAGCATGTAGTGACTAGGGAGCAACGGAGAATGCAAACAAGAAAATAAGCATGGGGGACATGTTTAAACAGTAGCTCTTATCCTGAGGAGCATTGATCATAGCCTACCACCACTTCTTGAAATCATCTGAAGTGTGAAAACCTGGAGTTTAAGCTTTAAAACTTCATTACTATTCTGGATTGGATAAGAGATATCCTTCAATAAGCTCAGGTGATAAGCAAGGCAGAAATGTTCAGAGACAAAATGATGAGATTATGAAAACTGTAAACTGATTAGTGGACTAATTCATTTGCTGAATTAAACACTTGAAAGAACTATGAAGAGGGTAGTAGTATAAGTGGGTGGGTTGTGATTGGAGGAGCTAGGTTACTTGGGGTGTACCTTTGGGGATTATATCATGCCAGTCTTCCTCTTTCTTCTCACTCTACTTCCTGGCTACTATGGGGTAAGCAGCTTTTCCTCCTCCAGATGTTTTTGCCATAAAGTTGTGCTTCAGCTCAGGCCAGGAACAATATAGCTGACCATGGATTGACACCTCAGAAACCATGAGCCAAAGTAAACTCATCCTCCTCTAAGTTCTTGGTGTTAGATATTTTAGTCACAGTGATAAAGAGTCAACTAATACAACCACCCCCCAGTATGGAGCATTTAGAAATTACAACATGAAATTTGATAAAGTTGATGCCCTCAAAGATATTCTGCCTAAATGGATGTCTTAAAGACTTTCCAAACTATCCAATCATTGAACTAAACTAACTACATACCCAGCTCAACATCTGTCAAATCCCTGTGTATTTCTTAACCTCTGGCATCTGAATATATCTTATTGATTTATTATTGCTGTTGTTGTTGTTATTATTATTATTATTATTATTTTCTCTGTTGTCTTCCTAGTCCATTCTCTTAAATTCCACTATCACATACTATCTGGATATTTTTATGTGGTATTTAGACTATCAGAGCCAAGGACATAGTAAGAACTCTTCAACTTTTAAATGAATTGAATACAAAATCTTTGGGAAAAGTTGGGGAGTAGTCTGGAGAGCAAAAGATAATCACAACGGCTAGAAGGCATTACAACAGGTTATTATTAATCCAAACAGCATAGAATTTTAAAGAGACCCAGAAAATCAATAATTTAGAACAGGCTATTTTAACTCTGTTGATACTAACCATAAGAAGTCCATACCCAAGGATCATGAAAAAGAGTGATAATATAAATAGGTAGAAAAAAATCGGGAAATTTTAAAAATTTATTTTGAAATAGGAATATTTATTGGAAATGCATGTTGATAAGGACATACCAGCAATAGTAAATAGGGGTGTAGTGCTGGAATGATGTTGGATAAGAAAGTTTAGAAAACAAACAAGACACTGAACATATCAGGTGGGATGATGCAGAGCTGTAATCCCAGTGACTGGGGAGTCTGAGGCAAAGGATGGCAATTTTGAAGCTAGTCTCAGCAACTTAGTGAAACTTTCAGCAACTTAGTAAAGACTCTGCTTTAAAATAAGAAATAAAATGAACTACAAATGTAGTTCAGTGGTAAAGCACCCCTGGATTAAATCTTTAGTACCAAACAAATAAAAAATTAAAAAAGACAGCTGGGTGCAGTGGCCCATACCTATAATCCTAGCCACTTGGGAGGCTGAGGCAGAAAGATCACAAGTTCAAAACCAGCCTTAGCAAAAATGAGGCACTAAGTAACTTCGTGAGACCCTGTCTCTAAATAAAATATCAAATAGGGCTGGTGATGTGGCTCAGTGTCTGGGTGTCCCTGAGTTCAATCCCCATTACCCCCATCCAAAATAAAATTTAAAAAAAAAATTAAAAACACATTGTTGAGAGGTAGAGGAATTAATATTCTAGTTATAGCTTAAGAATGAAAATACTTATTGTTTTGGTCAGCTTTTTTGCTGCTGCGACCAAAAGACCTGACAAGAAAAATTTTAGAGAAGAAAAGTTTATTTGGAGTCTCATAGTTTCTGAGATTTAAGTCCATAGATGGCTGACTTCATTCCTCAGAGCCTGGGATGAAGCAAAATATTATAGCAGAAGAGTGTGGCAGAGGAAATTGACTGAACAGAGCGAAAGAGACTAAGCTCAGCTTACCAAATACATACCCCAAAGGTCTGCTTCCAGACTCTTTCAGCCACACCCTACCAGTTAACAGTTACCACTCAGTTAATTCCTCTCAGGGAAATAATGCACTGATTGGGTTAAGGCTTTCATAACCCAATAATTTTACCTTTAATCTTTCTTGAATTGTCTCACATATGAGCTTCTGTAGGACAACCATCGTATAAGCCTTCAGATTCGTTCATTTATTCTGAAAGAATAATTTATGGAACATTTGGAACCTATAACTTGAGTTATAAGCAAAAATATATTTTTCAAGTTTTATGGTCCAGAAAATCCAGTGGAAGGAAAAAAATTATTTCCAGTATTACATTAAAAAATAAATGAGTAGGGCTGGGGTTATAGCTCAGTGGTTGGCTGTTCACCTCACATGTGGAAGGTACTGGGTTCTATCCTCAGTACCACATAAAAATAAAAATAAAGGTGTTGTGTTCATCTACAACTAAAAAATATTAAAATAAATAAGTATAAATTGAGATAAATAAAAGGTCAAAGGAGGGGGATAGGAAGCACAAAATGCAAAAACGTATTGTATGAAAGCATAATGAGGAAAATGTTATTACCTCAGACCTAAAGAGTAATGAAGAGTTTCCTTGGAGAAAAAGAAAGCAATGGAATGCAATATTCTCAGAAGTGCTGTCCATGTATTAAGGAAAAGGCTTCACTTTAAAAAGTAAAATATGAACAACTTATCTGATATCTAGAAAATGAGTAGATGGATTCATATGAGATAAAAAAAATGAAAACAAGGACTAGGCTATGTGAAATGTATTATTCTATTTTTAACTCTACTTAAAATTATGGGTGTTTAACTCTACATTGAAGAGGGTTTTAAGAACAAAAGAGTCAAAGTTGTATATTTTTAAAATGTACCTTAGCTGAAATATATAGAGAAATTGTAAGGTAAACAAGATTGACAGGGAGACATATCTGGAAGCCAAAATAGTCATCCAAAGAGAGAGAACAGATTGGAGTAGGATGCAATCAGTTGAAGAAAGTGCAGATTTGAAAAAAAATATATATTTTTGGGGGGAAACATCCACAGGAGTCTGTGAAGGATTTGACAGAGGACAGGTGTGAGGAGGTGGAAGAAGGGACCAGGAAGATTATGGGTTCCATCATGGACTTGCTGAGTTTGACATGCCTTTGAAGCACTCACATGGAGATGTGGCTTATTTCACTGAGACCTTAGGTGATGACAGTACAGAGGGCAAAAATTAGAAAGAGATGAGATCATATCATGAAGAAATTCCAACACTTGATGGCCAGAGGAGCATTAACCATCCAAGGAGGCCAAATAGCCAATGAATGAGATGGGAGAAAGACAAGAAAATGTTGTGTCAGAAACTAAAAGAAGATTTTTTCCAACTCTATTGAGGTATAATTGATTTAAAAAGTTGTTTAAGGTATACAACATGATAATTTCATATGCATATATATATTTTGAAATGATTACTACTCTCAAGTCACTTAACCTATTTATCACATTACCTAGTTACATTTTTTTATTAGAGTTTTGGTTGTTTTTTTGGTAAGAATAGTTAATTTCCACTCTCAGTGAATTTCAATATACTATAGATTATTATTTATTATACTCACCATGTGGTGTACATTAGCTTCCCATAACTCATTCGTCTTATAACTGAAGGTTTGCCTTTGATCAATTAATGAAAAAGAAATAGTTGAGAATATCCCATGACCCTAAGAAATCAATTTAAATTAGTCCTGGACAACTTCCAATGCATTTTAGCCTCTTTAAAGTAACTGATGCTGTTTAATATCATAAAGAAGTGGATTGAGAAAGCAATAGAAAATGAGGAATAGAAAGGTAATATGCTAACAAATATGGAGGATTTGGGATATGAGAAGAAGTATATGGGTTATAAGACAGAAAGAAGCTGAAGTGAAAGGATTTCTTAAGATGTGAGAATTCAGAGCATGTTTAAATATCACATAAATATCCAGTTGAGTGATAATAAAGGGAAACTTGGGAGGAACAATGTATAAACAGTAATGAGGGGATTGTGAAAGGTGCAATGGATTCCTGGGTTTTGGGGGATGCTCCTCAACATATATGTTTTTATTGTTCATGTAAAGTTTACCAGCAGGACATTAAGGATGATTTATATCAAACAAATACCTAGGTTAACTGCTAAAATTGAGCAAGAGGGTGGTGTCTGCAGCTGTGGGAATCTCACTGCAACTTGATGTCCTATAGGTTGTCTCTTCTATGACATGAAATGGACTTTCCTTAATTCCCCTCAGAACAAAAAATCTCAGTCTTTAGGAATCATACACTAAAAATATGTACAAATTCAACACACACATATATACACAAAAAAATTCAATATCCTTGGAAAAAACGTTAGAGGCATAGAAGTGTGATCCAGATTCAGAAAAAAACTTCAACCCCTATACAACATCTATGTGAGCTTTAAGCAGCTATATAAAAAATTGAGCCCAACATTTTTTTTCTGTTCCATCTGGCCCAACCTATGATATTATACAAAATATTTAATTTAATTTATAATCCTCTATAATAATTTAGTTTTTCAAATTTTGAAGTCATTCAAACACCTAAAAGAATTTTATTTCATTTATGTTTAACATAACATAATGGTCCTCTTCTAAGGCATAAACATTATGCAAGGCCCATTTCAGCTACTTTATTTTGATGAAGAAATGATATGGGCACACTAATAGTAAATAGTTTTCTCTTATGATTTGGATAGTAATGTCACTCAAAGGCTAGAAGGATAAAGGCTTGGTCTCCAGTCTGTGGTGCTATTGGGAAGTTGTGTAACCCTTAGGAGGTGGGGAGGAAAGTTAGGTTAGTGGGAATGTGACCTTCTAAGAATTATTAAGACCCAAGTTCCTTTCTCTTTCTTTACTTTCTGGCCACCATGAGGTGAACATATTTTGTTCACCTCATGCTTCCCATTATTATGTTCTGCCTCACCACAAGCTCAAAACTAAAGAGCCAAATAGCTATGTAGTGAAACCATAAGTCAAAATAAACACTTTTCTTCTTTTATGTTATTATCCCCAGTATTTGTCACAGCAGTGAAAAGTTAACTAACACACTATCTAATCAAAAAATAGCATTGACTATTATGCCTGACTCAGCAAGTTGACTACCAGAATAAAACAAAGAAAAAAAATTAAAAACATAATAAAATGTTTTGAAAGATTTTTTTAAAACAAATGAGCTATATAAAATTTTAACTGACTTGGGAATAACTAAAAATGTTAATGGATGACTCATAATATAGCATCAAGCATATTTGTTTTGGTCTTTTTAAACCAATGTTAAGTATTTTTCAAATCAGAAAGGAGAGTAAACAACATATGGAGGAACTGGTAGTCCAAGAAAGACAATGGGATAGTAAGTGTTTTTCCAGATGGAGAAACACTAGCAGGTAGAAAGGGAAAATAATTTTTGGTGTTATTTTTGTCCTCACAACAATTCTCAAAGAAAGAAGAAGTAGTTCTGTTTCTACCTTTCCATCTCCCATTGTCCATATCCACATGTCCCTCAGTATACTGTTGCCAGAACCACAGGCTCAGAGGGATGACAATGTATTGCAAAACATACTTATAAAACTTTCCTATTTTGCAAAAAAAGAAACCATATTCTGAGAGATAATGGAGTTGCCAAAGGACACCAGTTGATTTGAATCACAGTCTTTGAAGAATCCAGATATTCTGACATTAAGTGAATTATGGTTCAACTGCAGCATAGTTTTTGTGAAAACAGATATAATCATGACAAACCAAAGAATTTTGCTCTTTTCCTTCAGTTTCTAGAATAATTTTGTAAAATAGAATAAACAAATATTTCCCATAAACAAGATTGGCAAATACTGTCCATTCTGAATATTTATCATAGGTAAAAATTAAGATTAGATTAGCAATTATGCACCATAAAGTGACAATACATTCTGTTAAGATTAAGTAAAAATTTTACTCTAAGAAATCACTGTTATCATTTTGTTTACTTAAAAAAATCTACCAGACCTCACATAAAAATGTTAAAGATTATGTTATAGTTTTAGTTTGTATTGCTACACAAATTTAGCAACATCAAACAACTTAAATTTATCATCTCACAGTTCTGTAGATCAGAAGTCTATATTGACTCTGTTAGTTCCTCTACTTTGGAATTCACAAGATTGAAATCATGGTGTTTTCCCTACTGGGTTCTTCTCTAGAAGTTTACTGGTAGAATCTGCTCCCTAGTTAATTGGTAAAATACTGTTTGGTTGGTAAAATCCTGGTCCTCTTGATTTGTAAAATCTTGTTCCTTGGGGTTAAGACTTCACTTCTCATATTTTTTCTTGGATGTGCTATGGTTCATATAAGGTCCATGTGTTGAAAGCTTGGTCCACAGCTTATAAAACTACTAGGAGCTAGTGAAACTTTAGAAGGTGGAGCCTAATGGGAGGAAATTAAGTCATTGGAGCTGTACCCTTAAATGGCTATTGGAACCCTGGCCCCTCTCCTCTCATTTTGCTTCTTGGCTATCATGATGGAGACATCTTCCTCTCCCAGAAATTCTCTGCCATGATGTACAGCCTTTCCAAAGGCCCAGTGGCAATGGGACTAAGCAACCAGGGGCTGAATGCAGCCTCTGAAACCATGAGCCAAAATAAAGGCTTCCTTCTTCTAAGTTAACTATTTCAAAAACTTTTCCTAGTGACAGAAAGCTGACCAGCACCGGCTTTTTGACTAGAGGCCTCCTTTACCTCAAGAAAGATGTTTCACAGAAGAAATACAATAAATCAACAAACATATGAAAAAAATTTTCATCATCTCTAGCAATTGGAGAAATGCAAATCAAAACTACTCTTAAGATTTTATCTTACTATGATAAGAATGGCAATTATCAAGATTACAAGCAATAATAAGTATTAGTGAGGATGTGGGAGAAAATCTACTTTCATATGTTGCTGGTGGGACTGCAAATTGGGGCAACCACTTGGGAAAGCAGTATGGAGATTTCTCAGAAATCTTGGAATGGAATCACCATTTGACCCAGCTATCCCACTCATTTATGCCCAAAGGACTTAAAATAAGCATGCTACAGTGACAGAGCCACATCCATGTTTATAGCAGCTCAATTCACCCAGTAGCTAAACTATGAAACCAAACTAGATGCCCTTCAACAGATGAATGGACAAAGAAAATGTACATATACACAATGGAATATTATTTAGCTTTAAAAAAAGAATGAAAATATGGCACGTACAGATAAATGGATGGATAGAGAATATCAGGCTAAGTGAAATAAGCCAATCCCAAAAAAACAAAGGCAGACTGTTTTCTCTGATAAGCAGATGCTGATCCATAATGGGGGCAGGGGATGAAGGCATTTGGGGTTGTACAGAGGGGAGTGAAAAGAGGGGCGGGGCTGTGGAGCTGGGAAGCACAGTAGAATGAGACAGACATTATTACCTTATATACACGTCTGATTAGACTACTGGTGTGACTGCACCATGTATAGTCAGGGGAATTAAGAATTATGCTCTATTTGTGTACAATGTGACAAAATGCATTTTACGATCATGTATAACAAATTAGAACAAATTAAAACAATAAAATAAAAGATTTTTCTCTCTTATTCTTATAGGTGGACCTTATATCCCAGAGCCAGTAACAGCACAACTATTCATTTCCATGCTTGAAATCTCTCATTTCCTTTCTGACACAATTCCATTCTGTCTTCTTCTTTTATGGGTTCATAGGATTCTGTTAAGAGTCTACCCCAGTAATCTAGGGTAATTTCCCCATTTTATGGTTGAAAACTTTACTGACTCTGCAAAATTACTTTTGCTATGTAAGATAGCATATTCCCAGTAACCAGGATTTAGTACATAAACATCTTTGGGGGGTTGTCTTTCTGCTAACCACAACTACCTGATTCCAAAACAAAATATGATACCCCTGAGCAAAAGACCATTGTTTTCAATTGAAGTGAAAAGCTGAGTTCCCTGACGTTCTTTCTTCCATCCCAATTCTCTCTCTTTGTTTCTTATCTGAGGTATTTTTTTCAGTTCTAGAGTTTGGTTAATCATTTTAAAATAACAATAATAAAGAAACATATGATATGACTCTTTAAATATGTAAGTATGAATAAGATGATGAGCAATTACTGTACTGCTAGGTGAAACTAAAATTCATTGTGCAATCAACTCCAATATGAATTGGCTGTTAACATCTCAGCATAAAGGGCAGTCCATCAAAACATTAGTAGAGTCCAGGAAGTGTCCAGTAAAATGTCATGGAGCTTGGAATCCTCCTATGCTGATACAGTGAAGAAGGTGACCACATTCATGACAATCTACCCATGTATGCATATATTCCAAAACTGAGCACAAAAATGATAGAACAATCCAGATTCAAGCATATGCTAATACACTGGATTGAATTAAAACCACATGAAGCTCATTAGGGAGGAACATTTTGTTATACATAATGCCACATTAATAATCTTAGATGGAGTAAATATAACTTCATATCAAAACTGTATATCTTCATAGTTTTTAGTCTGCTGCACATTTTCACCTTTAAAAATCCTTCAAAATGATTTTCCATGAAAATTTGCAATGAATGCTAAGTAATATATTTCTCTTTAAATATCAAAAAAAGTGGGAAAGAACATGTTATTTTTTATTTCCAGTGTGTTGGAGGTAGTGGACTCAAAGCATTTGCTCTCCTAAGAGGTTTATTATGTGCCTTATAATAATTAGAGAGAATTGAGTGGAGAGCTGTTCTTCACACCCTCTCTAATTACCACTACTTGAAACAAATTACAATGAACCCAACTGTTTCTTACCTTGTCAAAGGCAATATTGAGGACAGTAATAATTAATTTGCAAATGGAATGAATTTCTACAGCTTTCATGTGGGCTGAAAGCAAATTGTACCTAACAATATAATGTGCTATAACTTTTCTATCAAATATATCATTTTCTAGGAAAAATCGAATATATATGTAATTTAGTATTATTTTCTCTGGTTCTATATACCAGAAATATATATGATAAATGAATGATCAATAGGTATCTCAGGACCATCAGTGACAATGATGAATTAATGCAAATTCTTCAGTTGTAAAAATATATCACTGGTGGTGAATATAACACAGGAGATAGGGGATATAGGAAATCCCCATATTTTCAACTCAATTTTGCTGTGAACCAAAAAGTACCCTAACAATAAAAATCCATACCCCCCCCAATGAATCCTCTCTCTTCAACAACCAACTAGAACTTCTTTCCATAAATCATTCATTGTCTCCCTACCTTGGTGAATCTCTCTCTACCTATATGCTCACTCTCCTTATTATGTGAGTGTGTCTCTTTCTCATATTAAATAACAAAAGCCACTCCTCCTTGAGTGTCATTTTGTGCACTGCCCATTTTCCTTCTCTACCTTCACAGACAAGTTTGGACAACATTGGCTCATCTCCTTATTGGGATCCACAAGATTCTGCAATTACCCTTGTTCTTATCCAGTGTAATCATAATTTCCAGTATAATCTCTAGAAAATGTTTCCAAAGTAAGATTGTTTTGTTAGAAATGTCTACTGATTATAAAATCATTAGTTTATGATCTAGATCCATTGAACTAGAGTGTTTCATGATAGGCCTTATATAATCTATTTTCTAAGATATTCAAGTGATTTTGGTAATCACACAAATCTGGATAAAATTAATCAGAGTATATCAATTCTCAAAGTCTTCTTTTCATGACTTCCTTCTCCTGAGCTCCAAATCTATATATTAAATTTCCTTCTAGACCAATATTTGTAGTTCACCATGCTGATAGTAAACTGTTCCTCAAGAATTAGAAACAAGAGAAATATGACTGTCTTAAGAAAAAAATAATGTCCCAATTCATATTGGAATAAAAATAGTTATGTTCTGGGAAAGGAAAACAAATTCTTGAATAATTGCTACTGACTAATTTATCAATATTTAAAAGAAAAATGAAACATAGAAGCTAGAGAATAAACGGAACCATAGTTTAGAGAAGCACAATTCCCAGTTTTGATCACCATCAGTGAAAGGAGAGGAAGAATATTAGTACACAAGTGTATTAGCTGTTAGAATTAGTGTGTGTGTGTGTGTGTGTGTGTGTGTGTGTGTGTGTGTGTTATAAGGTAGAATGTTCTAATGTTCATACTACTACGATCTATATGAAGTGACACTGAAGACCCTGGACCTCATTTGTTCTAATTTCATGATGATTAAAGAATGATCTGATTACCATTTTGGTTTTACCAGATTCCTACAAACTGAATTCTGATTGAGTACATATGAGCATGCCAGTTCCCGGAAGCTATAATTTTTCTGGAAATAATCTCATACTCATTCTGTACTTATTACCTTCAATGCAAAATGCAAAAATCTTTGTATGGATCTGTCTCACCATACCAAACTGATATTCATTTGACTCTCTCTTTTGAATGTTCCCACTATGCCTGGCCCTTTGTGGTCTCCAGTCCCTGAAGAATTATTTTTTTATCTCCAATCTGTAATCCACAAACTACACTCGCTGTTTTTCAATCATTGCTACCTATTCCACAGAGCAACACCTCCACCATTTTTTTTGGTCACAATTTATACATTTTTGTCTCTTGGTTTTCATGTTTTGCTAACTGCACTTTACCTATCCTTAGTT
The DNA here is from genome assembly GCF_048772815.1 of Callospermophilus lateralis. NCBI lineage: Eukaryota > Metazoa > Chordata > Mammalia > Rodentia > Sciuridae > Callospermophilus > Callospermophilus lateralis. The sequence continues at coordinate 108,461,427 of NC_135312.1, read as the reverse complement.
TTTTCTCTTGTTTTCATAAAGGAGCACTTATTCTTTCTTCCAGAGACAATATACCCAACCATGTTTTTAATGTCATCCCATATTTTATTTAACCATGTTCTATCAATTATCCCTTTTTGTGTGCTATAATTCCCCTTATTCCTCTTTATTTTGACCTCTTCTTGAGAATTTACTATACCCAAGTCCTTTTGATCTTAAAGCAAAAGCAAATAAAATGAAAAAAAAAAAAAAAAACAGCAATTTGCTTTGCTCTCTAGATACCATGCTGGGCTTCCCAACACAGAGGTCCTTTCCCAAACTGTCCTTCTTCACTTCTTAAACCACAGTAATACAAAAGCCATTATCATCACTGCAACAAAACCACCTTCCCCACTCTGAAAATACTTACGACTCACAATTCGAAAGTCCAAATTATGTGCTTAGCCCTCCACTTTATAGAAAATATCAGAAAGATATAGTATTGAAAAGATTAAATACTGTGCAGTCAGAACACAAAGTTGAAACCCTAGCTTTTCCACTCATTATGTGTATAACCTAAGCAAGTGATTTACTTTTCTGTGCTCAAATTCTCACCAGAAAGGTCACACTTAAAAAAAATGTCCAACGGTGTTATTGTGAAGGCATGACACTCAAATAATGACATATGCCCCCCCAATACCATCATTCATGAACTTCTTCTTTCTGATGCATGTATTAAATATGCATCATACTATATGCCAATCCATCTCCACTTATTGAAGCCTAAAGATGGATTATCTTTATTCTGTATTCTCTTGGATATCTTTCTATGTTCTGCTTTTCTCTAATAAAATATTGAAAAAATATTGAAATGCTTTTGTGTAATGGGTCCCTACATCTTCTTTTCTCACTTATTATACCAAAATTCATTCTTTTATTTAATTAGTACTTGGGCCATGCTCATAAGGTAGCAGAAATTATTCTGTCTGCTGGAAACAGTGGTAAACAAGAGAGACAAAAGTCATTTATTTCACAGCTTTTTATCTCATGCTAATATGAGAAGAGAGTAAACAAATAAGTAAATGAATAAATTAACATGATGGTTTAATAATAGAAGTGTTGTGAAGTACAAAAACCAAAAACCGATAAAATTTCATGTCACAGTTACTGTAGGAACCTAGTCACTCTGTCAGAAAATGCAACATAGAACTAAGTGATACCTTCATGAAAAGTGATGGACAATTAAGAAATGAGTGGACTACAAATCATCCCAGGAAATGGATAATGAGTAAGGTCAAGAGACAAGGAAACAGTGGACTTGGCATGTTTAAAAACAAAGAAATCTGAATAAGCTGGTACTTGCTGCTAAGGGGGAGTAGGCAAGTGGCACATAAAATATGTAGAGACTGAGATTCATTCTGAGTGTATAACTGAAGCCTAGGGAAGTTTTAGTCCATGTAAATACCCACAGTGGGACTGGTTTTGACAACATCACTCTTGCCTGCTTACTGATGGATAGATCATATAAGGCAAGAGGAAGAGCAAAATGCTGTTAGGAAGATGTGATAATAACTAAAACAAATGTTTACTTCAAATGATGAAATATCAATAAGGAGATAGTAAAAGTAGAAAGATACTGGATCTGCTCTTTAATAGAGCTGAAATATCTTATTTTTGTGGTATGGATATTAGAAATTAATAAATGGAAGTAATTAAGAAAATGTCCCTAGTTTGAGATTTTAGCACCCAAGGAAGTGATGTTACCTGGAGCAATATATTGACCTGGAAGTCATAAAGGATCTTATTTTAGCCCTACTAAATATGAAGTTCATATTAGACATTCAATTATAATATCAGGTAGACAGCAAGTGTGTGAGTCTGGAGATCAGTAGTTAATAGGGTGGGAGTAATTATTTGAGAACTATCAGCCTATAAATCTCTGTGATAGATAAGAGCCCAGATTGCAAGCGTGGAGGAAAAGCAGAACTGAGTCCTGGGGCATTCTATAATTTATCAGAACCAGCCAAAAAGACAAAGATGCAATCGTCAATGTTATAATAGGTTAATTCTGTGCAGATCCCTTTTCTGAAGTTCAGATCCATTTCAACCTCAACCTATCTAAAATTAAGTACATCCTCCTCTGACCCAACCTTGGGAATCATCCTTAATTGCGTCCTTTCCCTGATGATTCACATTCAATCTAGTCCCAAGTCCGCTCAATTCTACCTTCCAAACAGCAACAGGATATCTTCTCTCTATTTCTCTTCATACGTATCATGTAGATCAATCTTTTAAGTGATCACTGCCCCTGGTTTGCTGTCTTCAGCTGCCATCATCTGGATATTTTTAATGTAAATTTTCTTTTGCCAGTTTCTTCTTTAATAGACCTGTTTGTTGCCTTTAAAATTTGAACAGTTCTCTTGCCTAGTTTTATGATCCTTTACAATTTGAAGAAAGCCCTTCTTGTTATTTGCCAAATAAATTCCCCCAAATAAATAAATGTATGAATATGCAGTCTGAGATTCTTTGTGGTTTATTTTTCCTCAGTGCAAACTCAATTACTTAAGAATACATAAAATGATAAAGAAATTTTAAAAGGCAAACAGTGAAGATAAGAAATGGACCGTTCATTTTCTGTTTTTATTTTCAAATGCATTTAAAATAACTGAACATGGAGTTTTTAAAGGCATGAATGGTAGTTGAAGTTTGAACTACTTATTTAAGTTCTCGAGAAAAGGTCACTGAGCTTACAGTCACAAGCCTACCATTTGAACAGTGTCATGGCAGCCAAACAAAGAGGTTATTAAACATGTACCATGTTATCAGTCTCTGACAAGTCACATCTTGATCTAGTTGATTTAAATAACCTGTTTTATTTAGGCTATTATGAAAATCTTAATTATAATACATGTAATGATATAGGTAATATAAAAAACTAAAATTATCCTGATGATAGTATACTAAAAATGGCATAGTTATTATCAAAGTTTTCGTGGCTATTTCAATGAATATATAATAATGTATGATATATGTAGTAGTGTGAATATTTGGTGGGTAAGAGATATCATAAATGCATAAAATTAAAGTAAAATGTTATTTTTACTTAAGAGCTTTTAACATTAAAGGAATAGAACATGAAATACCAAATGCATTTTTTCTCAAAGGATTTCATATTGACTATATAGCCCAGTACACAACTGGACATTTCCTGTAACTTTAACAGTGATGTTCTTAAATATGCCATATTAGTTTGTAAGATTTTGCTGAAAGTAACAGAGTGTCCTAAGATTTTAGTTACTTAAACATGGAAGTCGTTTAATAAATGCCAATCCACAATGCCTAGAGATAAGTCATTCCAGGTTCTGTTCATCGCTTTCATTCTTTTTTCCCACTCAAAAAGTTGGAAGTACCTTCACTCATGGCCTCAACATGCCTGATACAGCTACAAACATTAGGGCTTCACACGGTAGCACCCAAAATAGAAGTGAATGACATAACATAAAAAAGGTTTCTCCATATGTTATTCATATGTAAGGAAAATTTGTCACAGAAGCAGATTATTTCTTATGCACTCTGTTTGGCAGAAGAAAAACAAAATGTCCACGCCTACTTCCGAGATTAGTAAAATGAAAATGGAATAGGCTAATCAGGATTTACATTTTTGGATGAGACATTTTTCCATCCAAGCATAATTAGGGTTCTGAGAGCAAGAGTGAATAGGGGAAAGACTGCTGTGCAACAACCAGAATTCTTTCATAATTGTGAAGTTCTACAAGAAAACCATGCCAATCACTGAAACTGGCATAATTCCTATATTTATGTATTATGAGAAACATTCCTAAATATTAAAATAAAAATGATGTATTATTGAGGTCATTCTTAGCCTTTCTTCAAAGCACTTATGTCTTCATGATGAGTTTTACTACCACAACCTATCATTTATTATCTCTAGTAACAGTCCACATGAAATCTCTTTTATCTGGTATTAATATAGCTACTCCAGATGTTCCACCATGAATGGAGATCATTATGTTCAGTTAAGGAAATCAGGCAGAGAAAGACAGACACCACACGATCTCACTCATATGTGAAATCGAAAATAGTTTATCTTATAGAATTCAAAAATACAATGGTGGTTACCAGATGCTGGGGAACATAGGGTGGTCGAGATGTGGAGCAGCTAAGGAAGGGATTACAGTTAGATAGGAAGGAGAAGTTCTGATGTGCTGTTGCACAGTAGGGTAACTATTGAAAACAATAATGAATCATACATTCCAAAAAGATAGAAGAAAGGATTTTTAATATTTTCATCATAAAAACATAAAAGTTTGAGGAGATAGATGTTTACCCTAATTAGCATATTATACAATAAGTACATATATTCAAACATCACCTGGTACCACATAAATATATAAAGTTTTAAGTATCAGTTAAAATTTTTAAAAAAAGGTTGTTTTAACACTTAGCAGATTCTGTTCCATCGTCTTCTGAATTACATTGCATCTAATGTCAATTGATTTTTCATTGTTGCCTTCTTGTATGGAAGAATTTTGTTTTTATTCTACCTACCTCAACATTTTCTTTTTACCTTTCTTTTTCAGCAATTTGACTATCATGTAGCTAAGTGATCTTTTCTTTCTTTTTCTTAATTTTTGTTAGGGGATATTGAACTTATTTTCTATCATATTTAGAAAAACTTTGGCAATCACATCTTCACATATTAGTTGTTTCTCAGATTCTCACTTGTCACCTTCTGAGACTCCAGTTCCCTCAAGGTGACCCACTTAACTTTATTCTGTAAGTCACTGAGGTTCTTTGTCTCTCTCTTGCCAACTTTTCACTTTGGATAGTTTCTACTGGTCCATGTTTGAGTTCCTGGATCTTTTCTTTTGTACCATTAACCCTATCTGGGTTTGTTGTCATTTTTGTTTTAAACTATACATTCTTATTGATTTGTAGTTTTAGAACTTCCATTTGTTTTTTGATTTGTTTCTATTTTGTTAAGGAAGTCTTTATTTTTTCACTCATTGCATCCACCTTTTCCTTTAAACTATTAAAATATTTATAATAGTTATTTCCAAATCTTTGTCATTTCTCAGTTTATTTCTAACAACTACATTTTTCTTCTTGTTATACATTACATCTCTTGATACTAGGTATGTCTGTAATGTTTTATGGTTAGTTGGATTTGTGGATACTACTATGATTAGAGTGTTTTATGTCTTTTGGTTCTTTTTAGAGAATGTTGCATTTTGCTCTGGCAGTGAGTGAATTTACTGTGGCTTTTTAATTATATCTACATGAATCAGAAAAAGAATCACATGTATCTCTTCCAATCACATGTAGAACTTAGAATTAAAGGGGATTTTAGTTAGCTTTTTTTATCACTGTTAACAAAAAACCTGAGAAAAACAATGTAGAGGAGAAAAATGTTATTTTGGCTCATGGTTCCAGATGTCTCATTCCACAGATGACTAATTCCATACTTCTGGGCCCAAGATAAGGCAGAACATCATGGTGGAAGGACACAACAGAGGACATGACTTAGGACATGGCAACGATGAGGGTGTCAGGATGGCCAGGTTGTGGAAGACACCAGACTCAAGGACAGGGCAACGGTGAATGGGGGTGAGGGCATAACAGATGAGTGCACTGTGCTCACCCAAGATAAAATGTAAACCCCCAAAGCTCTCCCCTAGTGATCTCTCTCCTCCAGTTACACCCAACCTGCCAACAGTTATCACCCAATTAATCCATCAGTGGATTAAAGCATTATTAGGTTAAGGGTCTCATAATCCAACAAAGGATGACTCTGTTGAAGTATTCAAGAAAAGTTACATTAGTTAGACGATTTCCATTCATACTAAAATGATTGTCTCTTCATGGTCATATGTAAATTAATTGTGACATACTAAAAATAGAGTGTTCATTTTTTAAAAAGCAATGAAATTATATAGGAAAGAACTTTGTGCTTTATTTAGCTATAACATGAATTATGATTCACCTAGTTAGAAATATACTCATAAAATATTCACTTTTTTTAAAAAAAGATATTTAGATTATAATTAAAAAAACAGGACTTAGTTTTAAATTTTGCAGTAATAAATCTAGAATAATTCTTACCCTTAAGGCCAGATAACACCATTGTTGAGAAGCAGTTTTTCTTGTGTCTCATTTGACTACCTGAAATGCTCCTCTAAATCTCTCCAGTGTAGCTGGCCAGAAATTCAATATTTTTCAGCAGTGTTTGACTTGTGAGAGCTCAGTTTGTCTTAGGGTCATCTGGAGGATTATATTTTTCTTCTGTCAGGCCTCACGGAGTCTTACCCTAGCTGTATATATCACAGTATTTGGTCAAAAACTCAAAAGGAAACAATTTTACAGATTTCTGTGTTCCTTTCTACAGTGCTAAATCATCCTTGGTACCCTACCCCATCAATCCTTGACACCCAGCAACCCTGGCATCTGCACACTGATGCTTCTTCCCAGAAAATCTGCTGCTCACTCTTTGGGCTCCACCACCTTGTGTCAAGATGCCCCAAGCAAAAAGCTAGGGTGACTGGAGTTCACTTTCTGTATATTCCTTCTCTCAAGGACCATATCCCTGGTGGTCAGTTTACCCATGCCTAAAAGGAATGTCTTTATGAATTTGATCAAATCTTACAGATGCTTACTATGAAAGGTATGTTCAGTACCCTTTGATGGTAACAGCCAGTCCAGAATTTCCCAGGGAACTTGTGAATAATACAATGCCTTTGTCTCACATTGAGCAGTTTTTCCTAGAACTGTCCCACCAATTTATTGAAAGAAAATTCTACTTTTTGTTGGACTGTATTTACTTTTATTTTAAAATAACACCCTAAAATCAGAAGGATTTACAGGGGTACACTTAAAGATGCTTTGGGGGATTATCTTCTCAGAAAAAAAAAAAAAAGCCCATTTGGAATAAATGCAAAATATATACTTCTAACATTGTCTTTAGTTGTATCATTTCTAAAAACTATAACTCCACCATCTCTGAAGCTCCCTGGTGATAAATGTACTAAGTTAAAACCATTGTGCTTATTTACTGTGGAGCTAAGATTTGCATCCAACACTAATCCCCGTGGCTATTATATTTCCAAGGTGCCCTCTTTTGCCTCATTTACATGCTGAAACCTCTTCTGTTCCATAGAGACAGAGTTCAGCTCAGCCCTCGGCAGTTGGTTTTAAGCAACAAACAGTGAGTACAATGAAGAACTGCTAACTTATAATTATTCTAAAAGAATACAATTTGTCACTGATATAATGCGGAGAATAATGACATTCAGGAACTTATATAATGTATTATTCTTTATTTTAACCTATGATTCTAGTTAGGCTGCTTTTGCTTGCATATTTATTTGTGACCATAATGTAGTTACCCAGCAGGATTGACAAGAAGAAGAAAGGGGAAAATTGGTAGAGAAAAAGTAGCTGTTATAAAATAGTCCTAAGACGAGTTATTCTGTTACCTTCATATTTCTTTTTTATTACCCAATGGTGCAACTACATATTTCTTTTGCTTTTGTACCTATAATTCATCTTCCAGTGGGTGACTGGATGGGTGAAAGTGGCTTCGATTTATTTCTTCCCTGCTCGCCATATCACTATATATTTATTTGGCTTCTTGTTAAAGTTTTTAGTTACATTCTCAGAAACTTCAACAGAAATTCTGACTGGATTAAAAACAGTGTGAAGCCTATTAAAAAGCATAATTTAAAATAAAATTTGTTAAAGAAACAATTGCTTTAAGTTGGGGTTAGAAATTTAAGCCATGAAGATATTGAGTATAACAAATTAAATTACTATCATTTCACATTTTAAAATGTCAAGTAAATCATATATAAGCATCATGGTATGCAGTATGACATGCATTTATATTTATCATTTATTATGTGTTTATAATATGATATAAAAAAGAAAAAATCCTGAATTAGAAAGTTTTCTTTCACTATGTTTTCTCTGTGTTGTAAACATCTCAGTCTTTTAGTTCATTATTTCTCAAGTTACATTCCAACCCACTATATAAACCTTTATAATTTCTTGAATACCTACACACACTTCATCTTACTTTCTCTCTGCTTAGAACTCTTATATTTCACATAGCTCTCATCTACTCATCTTCCAAGTGTTAATCTCAAAAAAACTTTTTTTTTTATTTGTTCACAGAATGCTTTCCTGGCATCTCAACCAAGGATAGGTGTATTTTTAGTTGCTATGTACTTATATAGGAACTTACTTGGGCTTTCCTATAATTCTTCAGTGATCATGTATTTAGATAAAAATTCCTTGAAAGAGAAATTATGTTTTTATCTTATTTGCTGCCGTATACCAAGTATCTACTACATTGCTTTCTATATAGTAAGCTTTCAATATTTGTGAATAAATTGTTATTAGTAAACCTTTGAAATAGTAATTTTATAACTGTATATGTATGTATACAGTCATCCCTTGGGACCCAAAGGGATTTATTCCAGAACCACCCCTCCCACACTCACAGATATCAAATTCTATGTATAACTAAGTTCCTTTTAAATAACCTGGTGTTCTACTAGCATATAACCTGTCCTATACATACTATAAAGCATTTGTAGATCTCTTATAATACCTAAAACAAAAGTTATAGGTAAATGTTTGTTATACTTTTAAATAATAATACTCAGAAAATAATCTATACATGACAAATACCAATGCATATTTTTTCCAAATAGTTTTAGTCAACAGTTGATTGAAACCATAGATGCAGAGAGAACCCATGGATATACAGGGTTGACTATATGTATATATATATATATATATATATATATATATATATATATATATATATATAGATAGATATATAGATATATAGATATACACACACACACATACATACATATACAAGGACAAACACACAAAGAAGGGCCTTTACTATGGATCATTGAGAGCCTAGCATACTATGCACTGAGCCAGAAGCTGTTGATCTACTTATCAAAATTGGCCTATAATAATATTTCAGATAAAAAAATCTGCATATGACCAATAATCTAACTAAAACACAATAAAGTTATTTACTCACCTGGATCCTGGAAACTAGAAACAAATAGAAAATTTTCTCACACATATTCATTTAACTTGTTAATTTTCTTGGTCAGAAAATTCAATGAAAGTTGTTACACCCATTGCACATGTACATTTAATTAAACAAAATGAGAGTTTAGCTTCAACGGTGATGAAAGATTTTCATTTTAATATAATGGTCTTTTTTATTCTTCTATACTAGTGCAGATTTTTAATTTATGTAAAAAATTCTGAAATTATTATAGATATTACCATCTGCATATGTTTCCCAGTATATGCTAATATCAGCCTGAAGACTTTGTAAGAACCAAGTGAGGGGCAGTGTTTTCATACTATTAAATGTGCGGCAGTTCCAAGGGCTAACAGGAGTTTGTTGGGTTTTTTCCTTAATGTCATTGTTACAGTTTCAGTCTTATAGTCACCCAAAGACTCCAAGTTAAAGACTTGTTCACAAACCTTTGGTGCTATTGGGAGGAAATAGAAACTTTAAATGGTGGCGAATGAAGTTAGGTCTTCAGAGATGTGCCCTTAAAGGAGATATTGGAACCCCAGCCCCTTTGCTTCTCAGCTACCATGAGCTCAACAGGACTCATCTGTCACATGTTCCCACCATGATATACTGTGCCACAATAAGGCCAAGTGACCATGGACTAAAATGTCTGAAACCATGAGTTGAAATAATGCTTTCTTTTGTTTAATTGTTTCTCTTAGGTATTTCATCACAGTGACAGAAAAATGACCAACACAATTATTTGGTAGTAGCATTAATTTATAATTTTGATTATTATACTAATCATTTGGAGAAGATTTTTACATGGTTTTTAACATATTGTATTTTGATCTTTACACTTTAAATCTATAATCCCATAGAGGTAAAGAAAGTCTGAGAAAAGTGCTCCTGATCGTCTCCTCAATTACCTTCTCTAAGAATGAACCTTGAGTACAAGTCATAAAGTAGTATGGACTATTAAAATCCCAAGCCATCCCTCAATTCAGATTTAAATGTTTATATTTTAAAGCCATACCATTTTATTTTAAAAAACACTTTCAACTTACTGCTTTTTCACTAAAAGTATAATTGTGTAGGATAAATGTATTTAAGAAATACGTTCATAAATTTAGAAAAAAATGAGTCAATCAAGCACTATATTTTTCACATGATGGATGAGAGGAATTATATACATTTCCTTGGGACAGAACATATAAATAATAACCATATGGTTGAAATGAACTCACTCATATGAATTTTTCTCTTGCACCAAAGGAAGAATTACGGTTGTCTTTTTAGTTAAAATAAATTTAAATATTCTTATAACTATTAAATATTTATATTTAATTATTTTAACCCACTCATACTATACTTCAAGGATCTATCTATCTTGAACCTTTTGATTATGTTGAGTCTTATAATGTAGCTATGATTTTCTTGTAATGTTTAATCTGTCAAATAAGGAAAGATTATCTAGATGAACTAATTAATGAATACAATCTAAACACATCACCCTGTGTTTTATTAAAGATATTATCTGCCTTAGTATCTTCATTGAGAAGAAATATTTCCAATAAAATATTTTATCCAATACTTTAATTCAAACTGTTGTAACTATGCGTGTGGGAAATTAAAAACTCAAAAAAACAGTGACTCTTTTTGTGTTGTCTTTTAAACAGCCAATGTATACTTAGTGAAACTGAAGAATAATTATTCATAATGGTCCAAATAATGTGACCATTGTACAAAGGCATTTTGGCCACAATAGTCGGTGCATTATTTACATATGACGAACATCTCAAAATAGCATTATATTTCATTAAGGAACCATAGTTCTTTAAAATAAAATGTACCTAATAGTTTTCTATGTTCATCATATTGTGCAATAATCCATCAGAACTTCTTACTCCTATCTAACTATACTTTAATATCCATTTATCGATCTTTAGCCATCCCTCCCTCCTCTATAGTCTACTCAGCCTCTGGGAACTTCCATTCCACTTTTATCTTGCTTTTATTAGCTTTTTTAGATCTTGCATATGACTGAGATCATCTAGTAATTGTCTTTCTGTGCCTGGTTTATATCATTTAACATGGTCTCCAGTTCCATCCATGATATTACAAGTTATAGGATTTTTTTTCCTTTTATGACTGAAAAGTGTTCCAGTGTGCATATGTAGCACATTTTCTTTATCCATTCATTGATCGATGGACACTTATGTTATTTCCACTTCTTAGCTATTGTGATTAGTGATGCAATAAGCATGGTAGTGTAGAATATTTTTGACATAAAGATTTTATTTCCTTTGTATATATATCCAGGAGTGGGAAATCGTAATAGTATGGTGGCTCTAGTTTTAATTTTTTTGAGAAGCTTCAATAATGGTTTCAATAATGGCTGTACTAATTTACATTGCCACCAGTGATGTGCAAGTGTTCCCTTTGTTTGTATGTCCTCACCACACTTGTTACATTGTCCTTTTGACAAGAGCCATTTGTATGGAGTGAAGTAATATTATATTGTTATTTTGATATGTACTATATATTTTTAAAAGCCAGAAAAATAATTTTGAATGTTTTTATGATAAAGGAGTAATAAATATTTGAAGAGATAGGTAAGTTTAATCTGATTTTAAAGATTGCACAATGTATACCTGTATCAAAATATCTTATGGTACTCTAAATAATGTATAATTTTATATTTTTCTGTACAATTAAAATAAATTTAATTTAAATGTTAAAAATGCAAACCTCTGTACCCAGTTACATAATGAAAGAGCAGGAACATATTACGGTGCAAGCATTTCATCAATAGAGTAGAAGATAAGGGATTTTTTTTTTTTAGTTTTGTTTTTAATCTCATTTTATCTGCCGAATGACCTAGGTCAAGTAACCTGAAACCCCAAATTTCATCATTCTAACAAATTAGAAAAATAGAAAGCTTGTTTAACTACATATTGTTTTTAAAAAGTCAGGTGTAAAATCTGGCCATTACTGTTGTAAATGAACTCTGAAATTATGTACACAATAAAGCAATCATAATATTTTCATCATTAACAGAAAAAATCATAATTTTTTCACCAAAACAACAATGGAAAGTTTTCCACTGAGGTGTTTTTAATTCTAGGTTTTTATTATATTGGGAAAATTTGTATTAATTCAAATATTTAAAAATATTAGCAGAAAATATCTATGCTAATTACAATAAGCCATGAGTTACAGGAAAGGTCTAATGTAATATAATGGATAAAGTCAAGTATTGAAAAAGAGAAGATTTTATTTCAAACCCAGCACTACTAACTCTTTAATGATTGAACATGAGCAGCTCATTGAAGATTTTGTTTTCATGTCTTTACAGGTGACATATGAAATAATCTGCCTCATGTATATCTTATGACTGGGAGAATCCAATGAGAAAATATCTATAAATGGCTGAGGTATCCCTCAAAAGCTGCTGTGTTGATGCAAGATTGCTCAGAAGTAAAGTGATCAAATATGTGACAACTATAATCTAATCAGTCTATAGGTGTTTGAATATCTAGGAGGTAACTGGGCAGGTGGGGTGTGGCTGGAGGAGGTAGGTCACTGGTGGTATGCCCTGGAAGGATGGTTCTTCCCTGGGGTCCCTTCCCCACTTCCTCTCTCTGCTTCCTGGCCACCATGAGGTGATCTGCTTCCTCCACCATGCCCTTCAGTCACGATGGGCTGCCTCACCCTGGGCAGAGCAATGACTGTGAGGCCCAAATAAACTTTCCCTCCTTTAAACTCTTCTTGTCAGGTGTTTTGGTCACAGCAACCAAAAACTGAATAAAACAATGGAAAACCCGTCTTAAAAGTTATATTGCCATTTTCTACCTCTGACTTTATCTATAAGTAAGTAACTTAAAGTAACATGGATACAGTTAAATCTAAATCAGGATTCAGTCTAATTCTGGGACTTTCTCTTATTATGGATAATATATGAAACATATAAATGATTCATTTTCTCAATCATGATGAACAAAGGTAGTTTAGAAAGTGAGTATGGGAGGATGATGATAGGACAAATATAGAAAAACATGACTTTGTCATCTGAGATTAACATAGCATAGAAAATGACCTATCTTTGTTGGTGGTTCTAATGGCAGGTATGTTTGAATGTGACTTTATCAGAAGAGGTGTCATTTCAGCATAAAAAAATAGCTGATACATAAAACATAAAAATTACAAATAATAGGTTACCATGTAATGTTTTGAGACGGGCATACATTGTGTAATGTTAAAACAAGGTTGACACCTCCTCAACCATCTGCATTTCTTCCTGGTGAAAACATTTTATATCCTTTCCTCTGGCTTTTTGAGATAATAGCAATACATAATTGTTATCTACAGCTCCCTGCATTGTGTAATAGCACACCAGAGCTTTTGCTCCTAACTGTAACTTAGGAATCATTGATCAATCTTTTCCCATCCCTCCCTCCAGAAACTGCCATTCCACTCTCAATTTCTATGAGATAAACTTTATTATTATTATTATTATTCCATGTATGATTGAGATAATGTAGTATTTGTTTCCTTGTGCCTGGTTTATTTCACTTAACAGAATAATCCCGCCATGTTATTCAAATGACAGGGTTCATTCTTTTTATGGCCAAATAATATTCCACTGAATAATATGTGAATATTTTATTTATTCATCAGGTGATGGACCACATAGAGACCTTAGACTGATACTTGAGTGCAAATCCCAATGCAATAAAATTACCCTACTAGGTTTCTATATTAGATACCTTTGGCCGAGAGCCAACTTCCCACAGACAAAAAAAAAAAAATGAAAAAGAAATATATATATTTCATATGAAATTTGAAATTTGAAATCAAATTTCATATGAAATATGATGAAATTTGGGGTTTCAGGTTACTTGTCCTAGGTCAATATGCTTGTATTGTTGGATTCTTGAGAGAGAGAAGATTTATCAACCTGTGAATATATGCAAAATCAGTATGAAAGAAGATAATTCAGTGCCCCATACCTGCTTCATTCTCCAGCACAAGGCAGAGGCCACAGCAAGCACTTAACCAAACATGCTCAGTCAATATACTGAATATTCTGATTTTTTCTGTACATATATAGTACAAATTGATCATTTGCATTCATTGATATAAATCTAAAATTCCTTTCATTTCTTTTTTCTTAAAAAAAAACCTATTAATATTTATGCCAAATAGCTATATTATAGAAGACTCCTCTAATGTTTTCATTTAGTTCTTGATCATGGACACTTTCAGATTTGTATTTTAGATAATATATCCTAGCACATTATATTCACTAGTAGAAATTAAAACCCATGAAAGAAAGAAACTATATCTTTGCAACTTCTACAACATTAGGTAGCATGTCAGAGATTTTGCATGTGGCAGAGAGTCAATAAGTGCTTTTTAAAAGAATAAATGGATGAATGACTAACACTAGCCATTTAGTATTTATTCTAAATTATATAAGGATGTTTCTGAAGAGGTTTTAGGAACTCATCAAAATGAGCCCTTCTTTGTTGTTTATGCTTTTAGGCATGAACTTTATTTTTTTATTGGTTGTTCAAAATATTACAAAGCTCTTGACATATCATATTTCATACATTTGATTCAAGTGGGTTGCGAACTCCCATTTTTACCCCAAATACAGATTGCAGAAAAACATTATTTTTTTGGGGAAAAACAGGGCTTAGATTATAAAAGTTGCCCTAAAATTTGCTTGCATAAAAATCTTCTTTGTGAAATTAACACTAAGTAGCATGTTTACAGGCAGGTTTAAAGTCAGCATATAGAAAAAAATTAAATGTTACTATTAATTACAGTATCTTTTAAAAAGAAAATTTTCTTTGAAGTAGTAAAAATGAAGCAAGTTTTTCCTTCCTTCTATCTCTAATATACATCTGTTTTAGATTATTTTTAGATTTTACTGTCCTCCTTATACAGAACAGAAAGTATAAAACATCAATATAGCAGAATTCAGTGTTCTGCATTCAAACAAAAGAGAGAATGAGAAAGGAAGAATGAAAAGAAGGGAAGGAGGGAGGGAAGGAGGAAGAGAATGTGGGAGAATAGATAAAGATGACAGACAATACATAATGTAGGTAGATAGAGCCAGAGAAGACAGACAATTTCCAGGGGCCATAGCAACATGTCCTAATTTTAATTCTCTGTAAGGGAAAAAAATTCTCCCACAAACAAATTAATGTTCAAACTTGACTCATCTGCATGTTAATAAAAAAAAAAGATTTCAATTTTACCAGTGTCTATTATAGATTGGGTATGACCCAACTCCCTGCTATTTCAGAAACAGTCATTAGAATTTAATATTGCTGTCTATTGCATTCATAGTCTGAATATTTTAATAGATAGGAGGAAATAATTCTGCAATAGAAAATGCTTGAAAATGCTGTATTTAATTAATGCCCAAGGGAGGCCATGAAAAAGAAAAAATGTAGTTGTCACATACTAATTTTAAACACTGTTTACCAGATTTATTTACATGTACTGCTCTAGCCTCCCACTCAGTAATTTGATGATAGGAGAGCAGCTCCACGCAGAACAGATCCTTGGCTTTTAGAATCCAAAGAGTAACAGAATATAAAAAAAAAATATGTGAAGAAGCTGCATTTCAATGCAATAAAATTCTAAGGCTTAGGGCAGACCCTCAGTTATAATCCCCTACTCATATACAAGCAGATATAAAGCAGACTATGTGCTTAAACTAGCATATCAGCTATTTATATTCTTGCAAGTCTAGGAACTATTTTGTGAATAATATCATAAGTCTATACCGGTTTTGTCAGACATATTTTAGCCAAGTACATCTTAAAGGGATGGTTTATAAGTCTATTTTTCTTTTCTAATGAGGGCATTTTTCTAGAAGGAAGAAAAAAGAATAAAAAATTATGACAAAGGACCCTCTTCCCCTCTGTATTACTACGTGTCTGGGAAAAGCAGGTCCTATTTTTGACCTAGATTGAATGAATGGAAACATTTACTTACTGGAGGGAGAAACTCTCGACACTAAGCCATGCCACTGAATCAATATATATATATATGGACGAAAAGAAAAGAACTCTTGGGGGAGGTGCTGGGCTAGATGCCCAAACTGAATGTTAGTTCATTTGACATTCATGGTAACTAAATGAGGTAAATTTTATCCCTATTTACCCATGCAAAATTCTTGAAGAATCTATTTGCCACTAGAATCCTAAATTCTCTCTCTACCCAATCCCATGTTGGTGTCTTATGAAGACAATTAATTTTATGGAAGATAATTACTTTTGTTGTTATTATTATAATTATTCCATTATTATTGTTTTTCTCCCATGTCTACCAGTCAGTCCAAAATTATACAATCAAATTGAAGTTTTATATTTTCACAGGATAAAACATGATCCTCTCCAGGACATTCTCTGGCATAATTCTTGATCTTTGATTTGTACTCTACAAATATCCCCAGCTCTTCTCAGTGTCATACCATATTAGGGATAAGGCATGGGGGTTAAGAAAAGAAAATCAGATATATTGGATTGGATACACACCACCTCCCAGAGCTCATAATACTTTTTTAACCACAGAATGTGACTTTCTTTGGAAACAGCTGCATTTTCAGGCAACAAGTTATGTTACAGACACAACTAGTTAAAACAAGGTCATACTGGTATCTTAATAAGAAAAAAAGAGACTCAGGGTCAGGGGTACAGGGGGAAAGCCATGTAAAGAGAGACAGAGTGGGATATAGTCTTTACAAGTCAGCGAACAACCAAAGATTGCCATCAACCACCTAAAGATAGCAACAGGCAGGGAAGAATCATCCCTTAGAGCATTAAGAATATGGTCCCAGCCACACCTCAATTTCTGGTCTCCAGAACTGTGAAACAATGAATTTCTGTTATTTTAAAATTTTAGCTATTTGTGGTGATTTGTTATGGCAAAACCTGAGAAATAAAGACACCAGGCAACTGATTTTACTGACTGGGATGATTATTCCAAACTTCCTCCCTTAATCTGTGCTGTTTTCTCTTCATACTTACGCAAGGACCATGATTTCCAGCTATGGAAGTTTTTGCCGTGGTTTGAATGTGTTCTCTACAAAATTCATGATGAAACATAATCATCATTTTGATGGTATTAAGAGGTCTGGCCTTTTGGGAAGTAATTAAGCCATGAGGATCCTGTGCTGTGGATGGACCAGGGCCTTACAAAGGAGCTAAAGGGAACTAGTGCAGGCCCTTTGTGCTCTTATGCTCTCGTGACAATGTGAGGCCACTCAACAGTGCCATCTGTGAAGAACAGACCCTCACCAGACACTGAACCTGCCAATCCCTTATTCTTGGACTTCCAGCCTTCAGAAGTGTGATCAATAGTCACTGTTGTTTGTAAACGTCCCATTCTGTGATATTGTGTTATAATAGCCAAAGTGGACTAAGACACTCTTCTCAATTCTATTCCAGGCCAATACCTTTCTCCTTGATGCTTGAATTTAAACACCCTTGTTCTCATCTGCTCTCGACCTTGTTTACCCCAAAGCTTTTAAAGACAAAGGTACTTTTAAAATAAAATCTCTAAAAAACAATTTCCCACAATCCAAAGAGTGGCAAGGAAGACAGTGTTATGATTTGAATCTTAAATGTCCTCCAAAAGCTCTTGTGATTCTTCCCCAGCCTCTAGTGCTACCAGATGGTGGTGGAAACATTAGGAGGTGGGGCTTATGGGGAGGAAGCTACGTCATTGGGATTGTGCCCTTGAAGGAAATAGTAAGACACTAGAACCCTTTTTTTTTCTCTCTCTCTCTTTTACTTCCTTGCCACCATGAGTTTTGGTGAACAGGCTCTCCCTCATGTGCCCCTACAGGCCCCAAACTACAGAGCCAAGTCACCATCAATGGAAACCCTTGAAACTATGAGCCAGAATAAGCCTTCCTTCCTTTTAAGTGGATGTTCTTAGGTATTTTGTCATAGTGATAGAAAACTGACAGTCATATATAAGGAGCTAAAGATTCCTTTGAAAGTGTTCCAGTAGAATAAGGAATGAAGGTTCAACTAGGGCACGTCTCCTACCAAGAGATGTAAAATGAGGTATTGGAACTAGATGATCTCTCAGAACTAATTGCTATAATTCTTATTTTCTCTCAGAAAAGATAGTATACAGCAGAGACAGGGACATCTCTTATGTTATTTTATACTACAATCAGTGAAAGCTTTAGCCAAATCCCATTAAATAGTGAAGGTTAAAATTGAGCCATATAATGAAAATTTAACAATTATTTAGGTTGTGGAAAACTTGCCCTTTTTGCCATTTTCATGGAAATAGACAAAGAGAAGGATGAACAAGGGTCACCTGCTGTTCTCTGAAGCATCTTGTCACGTAGACTGGCATCATGGGACTTTGCCAGCATGTTTTGTGGCAGCACAAGGACCCAGCTGAGGTGCCATCTGTACTCTGAGTCTTGGAATCTTGACTGGAATTACCAGCCAATGCCAAAGTCAGGGACACTACAAGTCTCACATTTTTAGTGACAATATCTTTTATACAAAAATCAGGACACAGTGTCTGACAGGCATAGCAATACAAATGGGAGCAATGAAACGCAACATTTAAATTGAGGATTCTCCTAGAAAATCTGACATACATTTCAGCCTACAGCTCTCTGATCTACTGAATGTCACAGAAATTATAACAGAAAAACAATATCTGGGTTCATTTTAAAATAAAACAACTGCTTTTAAAACAACTAGGAATGCATCTAGTTTTTTTAACTCTGATCTCAACCTTTTATATTAACTTATTTCATATAATTACATTCATATAGATTTTTATCTCTAAGATGACATTTTTAAAAAATAAGAAGCATATTGTTGAAGAGCTATTTGTATGCTAATATCAGTAACTTTTTCATGTGCTATTAGTATTCAAGTCAGATTTATGATAATGACAATAATAATAATAATGGTAACTGCTATTAGCAATCGAGTGCTTCTCTATGCCAGACAATCTTAAGTGGAATAACACCTAAATTTATTAGGTTTTCAACATGTATTCTCTCCTCTGACTCTCTCAAAATCTGTAATGTGTAAAATTTTTACTCCACTTTGCAAGTGAGAAAATTTAAGCATAAAGTCACATAGCTAAAATTTTAACCTGTTCTACCTAACCATGAAGATATGACATTTACCACAATGGGAAATAAGAAATTAAGTTCACTGGAATACCTCTTAAATGAAATCAGTCTCCTGTTTTTTTTCTATTTAGCTAATAATGTAAATGCAGCAATCACTCCCAATTTGAATTCCCAAATATTACCCAACTTCAGTTTTTTCCGCTCCCACCTTAAGGAAAACCATCAGGAAGCAAATAAATGGGAATGCTAGGATTAAGAAGTCAACTGGGAATCTGCTTTAGTTTATTGGGGAGGCAGACTTTTTTGACATATTTGCTTATGAGATTTTCTGAAAGAAATAAGGGGATCAAAGAAGTAGTGTTAAGACTTAAGGCACAGGTGACATGGTTGGACATTTCTAATGAAAGAATTAAAGCATGAAATACATTTTGGATCATAGTCATTTTCATTTTCAATTATCAGGATTTTGCTTAAATGTGTATAAAATAGAAACCTTTTATATTCAACACAAAAATATTCTATAAATGGCACATGCACATATTACGGAGGTTTTCATTTTGTGAACAAGAAAAGGATTGATCGATTTTGTTTTTATTTTTGTGAGAATATATTCTGTTTTCTTTACCATACCCTAAAAAAATAAACAATTGTATTAGTAACAATATGTGGTTGCTTTTTGACAAAAGACAATTTGACTGATTAAAAAACAGGCTGCTGCACTTAAATATGTACCAGTTACCATGGAAACAATTCTACTTTGACTGGGAGCATATCTTGTTTTAAGGAGAACAGCCTGTTGTTATGGCAATGGGAACTTGAGCAATTTTCCCCAAAGAAGACTAACATAGGAGGGATAAAAGGGTTGCCAGTGATGAGGCATATATAAATATGAGTGTGTTTACCTGTGATAACTTATAGAAACCATAGCTGGAGAAGACAATAGGCGCCATGCTAGACTCATTAGGAAAAGCTCGTGCCCTCTGTTCCTTCCCAGTTTTATTTTTAACTACTGTATAATGGATAATAATAATGTAGAATTATGCTTGAAATTTTATTCACTGAAGGCAATGAATTCAAATTGTTTCTATAGCAACTATATACAATGTTCGGTTAAGACTTTAATGCAAAATATATTTAAGATACTGGAAGAATCACAATTTGTCACTTATTTCATGAGATGATGATGATGATGATGATGATGATGATGATGATGACAGTCAAAATTTACAGAATGCTTGCTCTACCAGAAAATGTTTTAACTTGTTGTTATATTAACATATTAAAATTTTCAGAATACTTCTGTGAGAGGGTGTTATTAATATCTCCATTTTACAGACAAGAAACCTAAAGCACAAAGAGGTTAATTTATCAAAAGTCACAGAGCAAAGCAGTGTAGTGATCTAGGAACAAAATCTTGGAAGTCTATGTTTCTATTTCCTTATGGTTAAATTTCCTAACTATTTAACATATTATCTTTAAATACTTATTCATTAATATTAAATTTCAACCCAAATTTAAAATACTATATTCTACACAGTATCCAAAATTTCCTAAAAATGAGTATAAACTTCAGATATAAATTGATTACCTAAATTTAACTGAATCAAGTAAAAATACAGTGATTTTTTTTTATTTATAATGACCCTATCATGGTGGTTTATTAAATTTTGAATTAATGTTTAAAAAATTTGGGGTCATTTCTGTAAATATGAAGACCATGTCTGGAGTAAAGAGAGTAGGATTCCTCAAGGATTATTCTGAATATATTTGTAAGTCTGAAATATGTATGCAAATATGAAAATCACAACTAAAGGATTTACTGTGATTGGACTCTAATTAGAATTGCAAAATATTTCATTTCAGGGACTTGTGCCTTTTCTCATCAAAAAATTTCAGCCTTTTAAAGCAAAGTCATTCTTCTTACTGGTTTATATGTCGCAGATGAATTCATCTCAGTTTGATCTCTTAGGCAATGGTTACATAAGTATTTCAATAACACAAAATGTTCATTTTACTTTGTGTTATTGAAGAAATTTGTGTTGTTGATAAAAAGTCGTTTTTCTTGCAACCTCGTTTCCACATAGGCAGGTGAATTTTTGACAAATAATTAGTAACTAAAAAGATAGCAGTTGACCTGATAGAGATTATATGCATATTAAAAATCACTGCAGTTAATATTATTCTAAATGCAGTATTATTTAAAGAATTCCCTTTAGAACCAGAAGTAGGCCAAGAATGCCACTATCACTACTCTATCAACGTTGCCCTGGAGACCTTGGCCAGCAAACTAAAACAAGCAAGTGTGCTTAGAAGAGTGCTAGCAACTGTTCCTTTTACATTAGCATTAAAAGCACTTAATAGTTAATATTAAAATGTTCTTAAATAAAGAGCACTGCAAATAGTAATTTGCTTTAAACAACAGTATGAATTAGTACTGCCTTTATCCATGCCATTTCCTTTGGTTAACTTGCCAACACACATGTCATTAGTAGCTTCAGACACTCCTGCCTTATTGCAGGGCAAAATTCTACACCCTCATCCCCCAGCCCAATTTGCATCTTAATTGCTATTTGTGCACAAAATTCTTCTATTTTCAGTCAAATTTACATCCCCACATTTAAATATCTTCGGATAAGATTCAATGATAAAATGTATCCAGTTTAACCTCCGTGCTTCAAATTGCAAAAAAGAAAACATGGATTTACTTTTAAGACATCCTATTTTTTACAGAGACTGTGTAATTATTAAGGAGTTGGTAAGGTAGATCTGTCCTCAGAGGAAAAAGCTGGAAGCACAAACAGATATCATTAATGTGTGTGTGTGTGTGTGTGTGTGTGTGTGTGTGTGTGTACCCAGTGTAGCAAGTTGGTATAATGTCCTAATAGCATACTTACTGATAGACTGCCATTTACTAATTATCTATTAGCATCTGTATTTCTACATATAGAAACCAGTTTACAAGATAATGTTTTTCCCCATTGAACAGATGACTAACGTCTAAGAAGAAAAAAATAACATACCCCAAAAGACAGTTTGTCGCTTAGTAAGTAATGGAGTTGAGACGAGAATATAAGTCCCATCAAAAACCCTGTTTAATTTCCTAGCGTAAAATACTTCTCAAAAAGCACAGGGACAATTTTAGAGGAAAAATTCTTTTACTATAGAAATAATGTTTTGCCTAATCAAATTCATTATTATTTCAGTAACTCTGTGCTTATTTTCTTTATTTTCCCACAAGACAACTACAACATTCCACAGCAGTTTCATTTTCAATCAATCTTAGGACTTATTCTTCCTCAATTAATAAACTTCTTTTTCTCTTAAATTAGACTCTTTTATGTACATCAGATCTTTCCATCTTTTTATTCTAATCTTGAATACATTTATTCCATCTCCATCTTTGTTTTTGCTTTCTTTTTGTGCTCATTTGTTTTGTGTTTTGGTCCTTTCCTGCCTTTCTTCTCCTTCTTCTCCTTCTTCTTGCTCCTCCTCTTTTTTCTCCTCCTCTTCCTTCTCCATTTCTTTCTCCTCCTCCATTTCCTCCCCCTCCTCCTTCTTTTCTTTTTCACCTTCTCTGTCTCTCAACAAAAACACACAGAACACATTATGTATTACTCACATCCAGTCTCTGAATCCTTATAAAAAATCCTGTTCCCTCCTATTTTTAATTCATTAAAAATGGTCACTCTTTTTTCTGGATGAACAGATTGGACAACTTTTTAAATAAAATACATTTGTTCTACAATAACTGACATTTGTATGCTAAATATAATTGAAAAACTATATGAAACCACCTTGGAAGGGAACTTTTGCAATCATTCCTTAGATCATTCTGACAACACTTGAGCCCCTTATGAGAAATGTGTTGCTGGGCTTTGGGATAGGAGGTGATAACAAAGCCTGTGCTCTTTAGGAGCTCATAACCACCCAGGGGTATAGAAAGACAAAAAAAAAAAAAAAACCAATTATTTATTTACTTAAATGGAGAACATCACAGATATAAAGATAGCTTTTTAAGAGAAAACAAACACGTGTCAGTTTGCTAGCTGAGAAAGAAGAGCAAACCTGTAGATGAACTTTAGGCTGAGTCTTTCTTAAAAAATAAATAAATAAATAAGGACTCCACAAGCAGAGAAGAGCAAAAGGTTTTGCCATAGAGCAGGAACTGCAGGAACAGTGTTTCAGAAGTGAGACACAGATGGAACCTTTAGGAAGCCATTCCTGGTTGTTTTAGTCAGCTTTTCATTGCTGTGACCAAAATACCTTGCAAGGGCACCTTATATGGAATAAAAAAAGGTTATTTTGGATCACAGTTTCAGAGGTACAGTCCGTAGTCGGCCGACTCTATAGCTCTGGGCCTGAGATGAGGCAGAACATCATGGTGGAAGGTGTGGAAGAGGAAAGCAGCACAGTACATGGCAACCAGGAAGCAGAGAGAGAGAGAGAGAGCTCCACTCACCAGGAACAAAATATAAGCCCCAAAGTCATAACCCTAGTGACTGACTTCCTCCAGCCATACCCTACCTACAGTTACCATGCAGTTAGTCCACATCAGGATATTAATGCACTGATTAGGTGCCACCTCTCATATCTAATCGTTTCAATTCTGAGTGTCCCTGCATTGTCTCACACAAGAGCTTTTTGGAGACACTTCATATCTAAATCATAACAATGGCACTGTAGGTAATAGTAAATGAAAGATGCAGGAACTAAATTAGGGAGTCAATCCTGTACCTGAAGGGCAGTGAAACAAGCCAGAATTGATGTAGTAAGAATGTGGTTTACAGATTGGCATCTTTTTTTTTTCTTTAAGAATTTAACTTTTATTTATTTACTTACTTACTTACCTACTTAATGTGGTGCTGAGGATGGAACCCAGTGCTTTACCTGTGCTAGGCAAGCACTCTATCACTGGTCTTCAACCCCAGCCCTAGAGAAAGGTTAGATAGATAAACAGGTTGGGTGCTCAATAGTGTGTGTGTTTGTGCATGCATGTGTGTGTGTGTGTGTGTGTGTGTGTGGTGTGTGTGTGTGTGTATGTGTGTGTGTGTGTGTGTGTGTGTGTGTGAGAGAGAGAGAGAGAGAGAGAGAGAGAGAGAGAGAGAGAGAGAGAGAAAGTTGGATTTCTAAGCAATATGTCTGTTCCTGGAAGAGAATGTAATTCACATTTTGTAAGAGAAACATCTGTTATACTTTGAAGTAAGAACACTGATGCAGAGGTTTGAATCGGGTAGTAATATTTTTTTGTAGGAAAAAGAAAAATTCATATTGAGAGTCAGATATTAGATTATCTCTTCTAATAGCATAATGCAATAAAAAGATGTACCTATACATCTTCATGCAGCTCATAGCCTGAAGTTTAAAATCCATTCATAGTAGTTGATTCACACTTCACCATCTTCTATTATGACTTATCAAAAACTAGTAAATACATTATTCTGTACAGGAAATGCTTTAGTATTTCAGATTCTAAGCAGGAAGAAGAGGCAGGGAACATTCTGCCTGGCTTGACACAATATTATTGTGAACTGATACATTATGATCACTTCCATATATTTTGTTAGTGAGTGAATTAACCAGTGATGACCTTGTCCAGGGGAATACTTTATTCCCTGTCTCCTGTGCTTCCCATAGTGCCCAGATAGGGGTACATTTAGAATGAATGAGTTTTTTCCTAATTCTGGTGTTAAATAAATATACCTCCATTCTTGAATTTCATTTTCATCAGAAATAAATATTTTGATCTCTATCTGCCAATTCCCTGTAGTACAGAATTGGACACGGAAAGTTGATATTATTTATTGATCTTTTTCAAAATCTTTGATGCATATAATTTAGCAAAGCAATTAGAAAGCAGCTTGATTTGGATGGGTTCATGGAAAACATGCATTTTTTCATTAAGTTCTGTAAAAATAACCATTTTCATCAGGTCTTTCCCTTAATTCATCTCTAATTTTAAAAATCATGTACACTCTGTTGGGCTGGGGGTGTGGCTCAGTAGCAGAGAACTTACCTAACATGTGTGAGGTCCTGGGTTCAACCCCAAGTATCACCATTTATGTAATTCACTTTCCTTATCTATAATGTAAAAATGGTTCCTGCCTTAGACAATCTATATGAATAGAGAGGTATTAAAATGGGATTTGACTTGTGACTATTCCCAATCACTGTACCATGCCTTCCATACTAAAAATCATTGTTAATCTGATTACCAACATTAGAATTTAGTTGGAACTATTTCAGAAATTTATGTAAATTGCCTCATAGAATAAAAGAGAAAAAGAGAAGTGTTTGTAAATAACTTTTGGATATGTTAAAGTATTATGCAAATATAACAAGAATTTGTTGCAATAACTAGTGTGGGGGCTGCATCACAGATGGCCTTACCTTAGGGAGGAGTAATATCCTGGCGATAGTTGGAATAACTTCCAAAATTGTCTTCTTAACCCCTTGGTTATGATTTTGATCCTCCATAAGAGTGGTCTTCAAATTCAATTAGAGGAAGAGATTTATCAAGAATGGAGAACGGTTTATCCTCAAAGCAAAGGCTGAGATGACGATTTCAGTGTAGGTAGTTTATTCAAAAAGAAATACACAGAGCAAGAATGGGAGAAAGAGGGAAGACCAAAGCCCAGGTGCTTTATCATGGAACCACTGAAGGCATGGGGAGTTGAACCATCTGGAACTCTCTGCAGAGCCTATATTCAGCTTATGATCAGAACCCACCACTTCAGTTGACAGAAGTGCTCCTCTTCTTGAGAATTGTTCTCAGGTAGGTTCACTCTTCCACACGACTGGAACAACAGATGTGATGAGGATCCCTGAGCTGAGACATCATCAGTGTGAATCGACCTGAATCCCTCATAGAATTGCCCATTTTATCCAGAGCCAAAATCAGGTGAAATCAAGAGGATGTGAGATGGAAGAGCAGAAGGACTTTGACTGTCATTTTTATTCTATGGATAATATAAAACATTTAGAGATTTATTTTAGCATATAAACTGGGGGATTTTTATAAGGGAAAAACATAAAATTTTATGTTATATGATATAAAAAGGAAACCACAGACAGTATGTTTGCAAAAACTGAAGTTATAAACTAAACATAAATGTCTATAGCAGTGAATAGAGTTATTTACTTCTGTAAAGTCAATTTGCCATACATTTTCTTTATTTATGACATCTGTGGTACTTGGGGCAAAGAGGAGAAGACTGAGGAAGCAGAGGAGGAGAGAGGGGAGAGGAAAAGGACAGGGGAGGTTACTTGAGACTGAAAAAAAGCAAATTACATTCCATGCAAGTGTTTATGTCAGAAGGAACCTCCATATTATACATAGCTATAACACACTAATAAAATCATTTTAAAATAAATAAATACAATGAATTTTTCCGAGAAAAAATAAATTTTAAAAATTGAAAATATGCAAGAAAATTCTTGAAGTTAAGAAAAATTTCCCATTTTGGTTTTTCCTACTAATTAAACCACTGTTATTTGATTTGAGTAGCACTGAATATAACAGATTTATTCAGGCTTAGAGTTTAAGACTCATTAACCCAGTAACTACTTTTCTGACACATTGACTTTTTAAAATATTTTTTTCTAGTTGCCAATGAACCTTTATTTTATTTATTTATATGTGGTGTTGAGAATCGAACCCAGTGCCTCACACATGCTAGGAAAGGGCTCTACCACCGAGCTACAACCCCAGACTCTGACACATTGATTTTTGAAAAGCTATGATTGAGTGACTTTCCTCCTTAAAATCATCACTCCTCCCAGCAGTTGGGGAGGCTGAGGAGGAGAATTGTGAGTTCAAAGCCAGCCTCAACAAAAACAAGGTGCTAATCAACTCAGTTCAGGTGATTCATTCAAAAAGAAATGCACAGAGCAAGAATGAGAGAAAGAGGGAGGACCAAAGCCAAGGTGCATTATCACGGAAAACACTGAAGGCACAGGGGTCTCTAAATAAAATACAAAATAGGGCTGGGGATGTGTCTCAGTGGTTGAGTGCCCCTGAGTTCAATCCCTGGTACTAAAAAAATAAAATAAAATAAAAAATCTTCTCTCCTTACCTCCCTTGACTTAAAATTCCCTAAACCTCCTGTGTTAGTCAGCTGACATATACCTGAGGAAACAAAAGTGTAGGGGGGTCTTGGTTAGCTTCTTTATTGCTGTGAACCAAACACAGAACAAAACAACATAAAGGAGCAAAAGTTTATTTGGGGCTCATGGTTTTAGAGGACTCAGTCCATAGATGGTGGACTTCATTTCTTTGGACCCGAGAAAGCACAACAAGGGGGAAAGGTGTGGAATGGTGAAGAGTAGCTGTTCGGCTCATGGCAGAGTCAGGAAGCAGGGAGAGAGTGAGCGGGGGAAGGAGCCATAGGAAAGATGTACTTACTCTTCCCAGGCCCAGGCCCAGTGACACACCTCCTCCAGTCAGGAGTCACATGCCTGCAGTTACCATCTAGTCATTCAAAGTAGGATGAACTAATTAGGTTTCAGCTCTCATAATCTAATCACTTCATCTCTGAATATTCCTGCATTCACAGGAGCTTTGACCAGACACCACATGCCCAAACAAGGAGTTCAGGATATAGCTCAGTGATCCAGTCCTTCTCTAGACGCATGAGGCTGTGAGTTCCCTTTCCAGCAGCACAGTGAAGAGAGACAGATAGATAGACAGCCAGAAAGACAAACAGAAAAAAAAAAAAGTTTATTTTGGAGATTTCAGTCCAAGTTTAGTTGGTTCTTCTCTGTTTGTGCCTGTGGCAAGGAAGCACATGTGTAGGAGCACATGGCAGAGAAGCCCATTCACCTCAGAGTCCAGAATGGAAAAGAGGAAGCGGAAGGGACTGGGGTCCCACAGTCTTCTTCAAAGGCACACTCTTAGTGACAAAAATTCTTCCTGTTAGGCTCCACCTCGTAAAGATTCCAAAATCTCCTAGTAGCTGGGGACCAAGCCTTCCACACACAGTTCTCTGGGGTACATTCCAGATCCAAACTGTAGCACATCCTTAAAATGTGCCTGCTGCTTTGCTAATTTAGTATAGGCCATTTTCTTCCTGAAAATACTCAACATTCTCTGTGACTCACATATTTTCTCATTCTTTATCCCCAGCACATGTCTCTCTGTTAATCCCCCTCCCCAATCCCTTCAAGTTGGGTGTTCCCTCCTGTGGTTTTCCTGCTTTATACATGCCTCCAGTTCACGTTTATGGTGGAATAACCTTACTAAAGATTAACTGAATCTCTAACTCCCATACCCAAACACTCAAACATGCCTTGACTACAAGTTAATCCCATTCAGGCAACAACCTGGCCTATTTCAGTTTATAGCCCCAGGCAAAGGATAGGAAATATCAATCTTCCAACTTCTATCCTAAAAAAATAATCTGTTTTCAATCACCTTGAAACTTAAAATTAATTCATTAGGAACACATTACCATCTTCATAAAATGTCATTCACTCTAGTAAAGGCATGATTTTGAACTGAAAACATTGTATTTGCCATAAGTTATTGGGAGAAACTACAAAAAGAATGAAATCTTAAATTAGCAAAGCTGACAAGATAACTGTGGCAGATGGTGTGGGGAGAATGCAGGGCAGGGTCACAAGCTATTTGCAAGCAGGAGGAAGTCAAAAAATATTGTGGTTTATAGGCTTCTCATTACCTTTTTTATTCATCCATTGCAACTTGTTCTCAATGTTCTTTTTATAAAGCATCACCATTAAATATTCATTGAGAAGCTCAGGGGGAGCACAGAATGAGAGAGGAAAACAGGAGAACAGTAATAGTTTTAGGCTTTCTGAGACACAGAACATAAGTATACTTCCTGCAGGAATGCCACAGAAATGGAATGCAAGTAGGAGCTTACCTGGAGGGAAGTCAACAACCAACAAGAAAGAAAATAAATGTAGCTAGCAAGGAAAGCAATAAGCTAAAATGACTTGATATCTGAAGATAAAAATTTATATTTAATCTGATCAATAAGTGCTCAATAATTGAGGATTTTAATATCTGAAATCAATCCTCTGACTCTACATCTTGAGCTCCTGCAAAAACAGAATGTCAAAGGCAAAAATCCTGAAAGTAAGGAATAAGTTTGAAAGACTCTAGTAATCTCTTTTTTAAAAAAATTTTTTTTATTGGTTGTTCAAAACATTACAAAGCTCATGATAAATCATCTTTCATACATTTGACTCAATTGGATTATGAACTCCCATTTTTATCCCAAATACATATTGCAGAATCACATCGGTTACACACTCACCTTTTTACATAATGGCATATTAGTGACTGTTGTATTCTGCTACCTTTCCTATCCCCTACTATCCCCCCTCCCCTCCCCCCCATCTTCCCTCTCTACCTCTTGTGCTGTTGTTCAATTCTCTCCCTTGTTTCCCCCCCTTTCTCCTCACAACCTCTTCTATGTATTTTGTGTAACATTGAGGGTCTCCTACCATTTCCATATGTTTTCCCTTCTCTCTCCCTCTCTCTCCCCCCAATCGTCTTTGTTTAATGTTAATCTTTTCCTCATGCTCTCCCTCCCTGTTCTGTTCTTAGTTGCTCTCTTTATATCAAAGAAGACATTTGGCATTTGTTTTTTAAGATTTGGCTAGCTTCGCTTAGCATAATCTGCTCTAATGCCATCCATTTTCCTGCAAATTCTATGATTTTATCATTTTTTAGTGCTGCATAGCATTCCATTGTGTATAGATGCCACATTTTTTTTTATCCATTCATCTATTGAAGGGCATCTAGGCTGGTTCCACAGTCTAGCTATTGTGAATTGTGCCGCTATGATCATTGATGTGGCAGTATCCCTATAATACGCTCTTTTAAGATCCTCAGGGAATAGTCCAAGGAGGGCAATAGCTGGGTCAAATGGTGGATCCATTCCCAGCTTTCCCAGGAATCTCCATACTGCTTTCCATATTGGCCTTACCAATTTAAGTCCCACCAGCAGTGTACGAGGGTACCCTTTTCCCCATATCCTTGCCCACACTTATTGTTGTTTGACTTCATAATGGCTGCCACTCTTACTGGAGTGAGATGGTATCTTAGGGTGGTTTTAATTTGCATTTCTCTGACTGCTAGAGATGGTGAGCATTTTTTCATCCTTTATGAGGGATTTTACAATCATTTAGTTTTCCAAGGATAATTATTATTTTCACTTGGGAAGAAAATCCTGATAATCTCATTATCAGAGAGCATCTAAACACAGTTAGCTTAACCCTGGAAATACTTAGAATGGTAGACAAACAATAAGCTGTGATTGTTCCCTGGGTAGTTAGATGTTTCCTAACTATCGCAGGAAGTTCCATCACACAGACAAGTTGATGCAATCGGAATCAAGCTGTGTCAATGAAGACGTTTGATTTAACAGAAAATTAGCTCTTTTTTTTTTTGCCTGTGACATCCAGGACTGTTTGAAGGAAGGGAGATCAGATGGCGTCAGACACATG
This sequence comes from Callospermophilus lateralis, assembly GCF_048772815.1. Lineage (NCBI taxonomy): Eukaryota > Metazoa > Chordata > Mammalia > Rodentia > Sciuridae > Callospermophilus > Callospermophilus lateralis. The sequence goes on along the minus strand of NC_135312.1, from coordinate 108,430,795 downwards.
TCTATTCTCTCGTGTATTTGTGAGATGTTAGCATATGGACAGCATGTGGATACTGGTCTCTGTGACAGGGGTAGTAGGCTGAACTCACAGTGTTCTTAAATGTCAGATAGGAAATTTTTTTTTTTTTTACCCCAAAACCCTAAGGGAGTTATTACCTTGACAGATAATACATAACTATCAGGCTGAATTCTTCAGACAACTTTTCTTGTCACCCCAATCTATGAAATATTGAGTTGGGAGTGTGGGAGATGTGTTAAAATGGAAAACTACTCAGTACACCTTCCCAACCTTCATCATCCACTGCTGCTGAGTTTTAGAGGCTCAGAGAGCCACTGGTGTGGCTGCTTGGGAGGCTGACCCAGATAACTGACTGCCTAACTATTCAGATTATTTCTGAGTAAGCAGGGGCTAATAAGACTAGCAATTGTGAATACATAAATTAGAATTTGAAGCACATTCATATACCTGCTTGTCTGACTCAGGTTCAGTACAGAGTCACCATAGGACTAAGGAATTTGTTTATGCCTACAATATCCTCCTTCTGGAAGCATATGATCTGGACAAACCTAACCGAGGGTTACCCAGAATAACACACACTCCACAAAACACAGACTGTTCCTTCTCAGCAGTCTTGAATGTTTGCTGCAGAAATAAGCCTGGCTTGCAAATCTTCTTCATGCTGTGCAGCTGACAAGCTAAAGAATCTTGTTAATATCTGGCCCTGATCCCCTGCCTCTAATACATGCAGAGCAATGCCCAATGTTTCTATAGACACCTGAATGCTAACCTTTTTCTCCAAAAGCATTTTTGGCTTAGTCACTGCAGATAACTGAACTCAATCCTTTTCTTTCTAAATAACTCTACCAATTTATCCTTCCCAGAACATTATCTCAAGCATTTACAGGAGCCCCTTCTGATGCCAGATCAATACGAGGCTTTTGTGTAGAACCATCAGTAAGCAATGAACAGGCAAAGCTTTCTCCTTCAACCCTGTCATGCATGTCCTTTTTAGAAAGCAGCCATCCCATTGTGCCAGAGCTGGGAAGGGCTTGCACAACTTCATCAGGGTGCCTCTGCATGTAGACAGACTGCTAAGCAATGCTTAGCAATTGAAAAAGGAAATTCCTTTCCTCTTCTTTCCTAGCTATGATATTTATAAATGCCTTACAAATGACAAAATGAACTTTGTTTTATGAATTTGGTTTTCAAATGCTTCTACAGAGTGCTTGTTTTAGAAATGAAATATGATCCATCAGCATGAGTCACTCCATAAGACTGAAGTTTAGTCCTTTGTGAAAAAAACTCACATTTACACAATAAGGATATGGATATGAATTTTTGAAAGATAGCATCGAGAAAATCTTTATGAAAACCTTACTTATAGAACATAAATAAAATGTGTTTTATGTGGCATCCTTTTAAAACCAAGTGTAGATTTTCAGTTTTGGGGTTTTGTCTTTGCTTCTGGGCCATGATAATCAAATCATGCTGAATCATCCATACTGGCTCATTCAACTTCCAAATTGAGGAAGAACCCTCATTTACCTAGACATGGTTGTTGCTGCTTGTATAAGCCTCATTAACATGGGTCGTTTCTGTACTATACAAGGGAACTAAGGTGAGGTAATGAAAGGACATTGAAATCCAGTTTGTGAGTTGCATGGGGTAGTAAGGGTCACTTTTCATAAATCATAAAATGATGCTACATAGGTTAGGAGCTGCCATAAATGTAGGGCAAGGTCTACAAATTTTAATGCTATGGGTCTCAGGCAGGTTAACAGAAACAAGAAATATGGGCTAAGCAAGGTGGCTGGTATCTAGAGAGAAACAGTAGGGAACAGCAGTCACTATCATGAGAGCCCAGACAGCTTTGATTTCTTAAGTAAAATTAGAAATAGAGATGTTTCTGTTGCATGTTAACAACACTAAACATTTTCAAATGTGGTTCAAAGGAAATTAACTGAAGGTTAACTCTTATCAGGGGCTACTGATTTGCAAACTCTAGATTTAGAGATACAATTGGACACATAGTTTCCGAAAGCAAATTTATGGATGGATCTCACAGCCTGGCTTACCTGCAGGGGCAAGGTATACTCTAACTGATCTCTACATAAGTATTCAGACCAATCTTCAAAATAGAAAACAAACAAACAAAAAACCCTCAAAAGGCCATTTATATCTTCAGAGTCTTAGGGGTAAAAAACAAATTGAAGCTGTTTCCTTCTAGGTACCACATTTCACAAATTTGCAGGAAGACGGCAGTCATTTTGACAAAAGGCCAAAATTAACTTACTCTAGTGTAAGTTGTAACTGGCTCATAGACCAATGAGGCTCAGAAGCACATCTTTACCTCAGAGTTATGGATCTCCCAAGCCTGGTGTGTTTGAAAGAGACACACTGATATAATATTTTGATGTAAGACTTTTTTTAAAGTCTTGAAAAGTGTCATTTTTCAATAAGCCTTGAAGTTTTTTTGAGAAAATGGAAAATCTATAAGCCCATAATTTTACAGGGTTCACTGAATGTCAAAATGGTTTCCTATCAAATGGCTTGCCAAGAATTATTTATCAAAGAAGTTATTATTTCTCTAGAGCTGAAAGAGAGGAATTTCTGAACAAGTAAACAAAAATATGTAGGAGGAATAATGAGAAATATTTGTATTCTCAACTTCCGAACTCTTAATTTTCTCAAAAATAATCATTAATATAACAACAAAATTATAGTGCTGTTGTGTTGCCATAGTCAAATGGAGTATAATATGTAAATTCACAAAGATAAATGATTTAGACAAGATAAAAGAGAATCTATGTTACTCTGATATTAATCAAATAATGAAGTTTAAATCATGGATCCTCACCTCCATTTTAATATATTTGTTTTTACATAAAAATATTACAGTATCCTAAATATCCACAAAACTATACTCTGCAATTGTGTTCTTTCTTTTATGGTGGTGCTGGGGGTTGAACCCAGGACCTTGTACATGCAAGGCAAGCACTCTGTGAACTGAGCTATATCCCCAGTCCTGTAGTCTGTAATCTTGATAGAGCATTTACAAAACCAGTAATGGGCATAAACTCAAATCAGAAGTAATACGTCCTTAATGGACTTCCTACATGATTCCCATATTTAGAAGACATTTTTTTTTTGAATGCTGGTCTCTAAATGAGAGTGCATAACTTCAGCAAACTGATTGTCCTCCCCTTTTACTTTCCTCCCTCCTTTTCTTCCTCCTTTCATTCTTTCCCTCCTTCCCTCTCCCTCTCTCTCCTTTCCTTTATTCCTTCCTTTCTTCCCTCTCCTTCCCTCCTTCCTTCTTCCCCTCCTGCCACGGGACCGACCTGTTCCTAGATGTTGACTTCTGCATTCTTTGAACTTTATAAAGGAAATCCTGCTGATCTCTGTGCAGTGATTAAGGCACCTGCTCCCTCACAGACACAGCGGATTTGGAACCATAGCATAAACACTTGTAACCAAGAGTGAACAACCCTAATAAAAATGCAGTTATGTCCTAATTAGAATTTGAACATTTATCAAGGGACACCCCCATTTCAGATCTAGCTGGCTTGCTTCCACTGCTTATGGTGTTTCTGACTCATATTAAAACCAGTACACTGAAGTCCCTGTTCCTTCTTATTCTCAGAAGCTTACATTATTAAACTTTTTGAAAGAATTCTGTAATCTTAAAGTCATTTTGTCCACTTTAAAATAACTATTTCTCCTGAAAGCCCATGGGAAGAAGAATAATTATAGTTCAATATTAAACCCTTTATATTCAGAGGTTTGTAAGTAAATATTTGTATATTTCTTAATTTCAAGTAATGGCAATAGTTCTAGGGAAGAGTGATTATAAAAATGACATTTTCACAACATCATCTTCATTATATTAAGCTATGAATACAAACCTATTTACAGTTTCTCATTTTGGAATATGAAACCTAATGTACAACTAGAGTAAAATTAGAATGTTTTGTTAATGTATAATGAAAAATAGAAGTGTCCCATATTTTACTAATGGGAAAGACAATCACACCTCCCTGAACAACAATGCATTGCTGATAGTTTCATGTGTATACTGTCACTGGAGCTCACTTCCAGTGAATGAGAATATAACGAGCATCTTCTTGCACAGTAGTAAAAAAAGGTTTTTAAAAATGAAACTTCTAACACAATAAATGAAAGGAATAAGAGGGGAAAAAAAGATGAAAATGGGATGTGAGATTTAGGGGGAAGAAAAAGGTAAGGAAAAGACAGAAAGGAAATTGTGTCCACCTATGCATATAGCCCAGCTATAAGCTGGGGAGAAGCAAAGGTGCAAACAATCATTCAAACAAACAAAATCAGACTTTGATGCCACACTACAAGATCATAATGACTAGACTATCTGAGGATAAGCCACAGACTGAAAATTCCACCACATACATGTAAATCTGTCTCTTTAGGTTAGAAATGGTGAAGGTCACTCCAAGCACACAAAATTTAGAGGAATTCCAAGCAGAGGTGCCTGTCCATCAGCAGGCTGGGTTGGAGTTTAGTAGCAGGACATTGGTCTCTAAAAAGAGGCTAGAAGGCAAGTAATCATCTAAAGACTCTCAAGTACAGGCAGAGTACCAAAATGGGTGCTCAGTTGCTATACTCATACATAAGGGGAGAAATAGATTTGAGAGGTAACATTATCGAGCAGGAGTTAGTTATGAGGTATAAACATGTACATTTAGCTTAACATCCTCTCAAAACATTGCTAAACTGATAATAAGGGAATAGGAATAAATACTTAAATCAATAAAGACAAAACAAGAGAGAACTGGAACTGAGAGTTAATAGCAGTGGATTTAGGGGAGCCAAAGAGTGTACAAAAAATCCAAACATTTGTCTAGCATCCGTTATGTGCTAAGCACTTTTATCAGAGCTTTAATTGCTATAACAGAACTAAGGGTTATGTAATGTTAGGACCCATATTTGATAGGGGAGAGCTCTGGAAGTTTGCCCAAGATCACACATGTCATACATGGCAGAGTCAAGGAATTTTACCAGGAAAGTTCCTTTTCATACTCTGGACATCAGGTACTGTGTGGCTCTGAGAAGAAAATGGCTTAGAAGAATATAGAAAGTTCTCACTTATGTGTCTGTCTAGGAAAAAAATAAGATAATTGACCATATTTGACCATATTTGAGTCAGAGAATTCTAGAAAGATTTGGAAATCAGAAATATTTACTTTTTAGCTGGTGGGACAGGAGTCTATGCAGAGCAGGCAATCTGAATACCAGATGCTGGTTAGGTACACTTGCTTTCTTTTCTTTTATTGGTGCATACTGTTACACATGACAGTGGGGTTTTGTTGTGGTGTATTTGTACATGGACATAACATAGTTTGATCAATTTAAATACCTCTCCTTGTCCTTTGGCAGGGGAGGGCTCTGGAAGTTTTCCCAAGTTCATACATGTAATACATACCAGAGTCAAGGAATTTCACCAGGAAAGTTCATTTCCACACCCTGGATATCAGATTCTACATGGCTCCTCCCTCCCTCACTTGTCTTTCTTCAACTTTCATGAGATACTTTTTTATTAAACTCTTTCTTCTCTAGTTTCCACATATGAGAGAAAACACATGACTCTTGACCTTCTGACTCCAGCTTATTTCACTCTTCATTATAATGTTCTTTAATTCCATCCATTTTCCAACAAATGATATAATTTTGTTCTTCTTTATGGTTGAATGAGAATCCATTTTGTATATATACCACATTTTCTTTATCTATTGATCTGTTGATGGATACAGGCTGGCTCCATAATTGGCTGTTGTGATTGTGCTGCTATAAACTTGAATGCATGTGTACTGTCATTGTATAATGATTTTAATTCTATAGATTAAATACCAAGGAATGGTATAGCTGGACCATATGGTGGTTCCATTTTTTTGTCTTTTGAGGAACTGCCATATGTCATACTGATTTGTTTATATGTATATGTATGTGTGGTACTGGGAATTGGCCCAGGAGTGCTCCATCAATAAGGTACATTCCTAGCCCTTTTTAATTTCTTATTTTGAGACAGGGTCTCATGTCTCACTAAATTGTGCAGGCTGGCCTCAAATGTGTGATCCTCCTGCTTCACTCCCTGAGTTGCTGTTACCATATTGATTTCTAAAGCAGCTTACTAATTTACATTCCCACCAACAGTATATAAAAGTTCATTTTTCCCTGCATCCTTTCCAGGATTTACTGTTATTTGTATTCTTGATGATATTTATTCTGAGTGGAATGAAATGAAATCTCACAGTAGTTTTGGTTTTCATTTCTGTGATAGAGATGCTGAACTTAAAAAAAAAAAGTTAATCATTTGTACTACTCTATTTGAGAAGGGTCAGTTTAGTTTCTTTGCCCATTTGTTGAATGGATTATTTGAGATTGTTTTTGTGTGTGTATGTTTATTTTTTCTTTTGAGTTATGTATTCTAGATTTTAATCTTCTATTGAAAGAGTAGCTAAATAAAGGTTTTCTCCCATTCTGTAGGTTCTCTCTTCACACCATTATTTCCTTTACTGTGCAGAAGTTTTAGTTTGATACTATACTATTTATTGATTCAGTATTATTTCCTGATTTTTAGGAGTCCTATTGAGTAAATCGCTGCCTGTGCTTATATTTTGGAGTGTTGAGCCTATGTTCTTCCAGCAGTTACAAAGTAACTTGTCTAATTTCTAGGTCTTTAATACATTTGGAATTGATTTTTGTGCAGGATGAGAGACAAGGATCTAATTTTAATCTTTTACATTTTGCATATCCAGTTTCCCTAACACTATTTGTTGAAGAAGCTTTTTTTATCCAATGTAAGCTTTTGACATGTTTGTTGAGAATCAAATAACTGTTTCTGTGTTGGTTTGTCTCTGTGTCTTCTATTCTGTTCAGTTGGTCCACATGTATATTTTTATACAAATACCAAACTGGTTATTATCACTCTGTAGTATTTGAAGTTGGGTAATAGGATGTGTTATGCTTTTTATGTGTTGTCACCCAAAAGTTCATGTGTGAGACAATGCAAGAAGAAAATCTTTTCAATTTTCCCCTTTTGCAAGAATGTTCAGAGGAGGAATGATCAGATCATAGCCTTAACCTAATATTAACCTAATAAGGTGAATTAATCCTTAATGGGATTGATTGAGTGGGAACTGGAGGCAGGTGGGGTGTGGCTGGAGGAAGTGGTTCATTGGGGATGTGGCTGGCTATGGGGTGTGTTTTCTGTCTGGAGAGTGGAATCTCTCTCTCTGTTTCTGATGATCATGTGAGCTGCTTCCCTCAACCACACCTTCCACTATGTGACCTGAGGAATGGAGCCTGCTGTCTGTGGACTGAGACCTCTAAAATTATGAGCCCCTAAATAAACCTTTCCTCCTTTACAATTGTGCTTTTGGGTCCTTTAGTTATAGAAGCGGAAATTTTGACTAAAACAGGATGCCTCCAGCTTTATTACTTTCACTAATAATTGCTTTTGCTGTTCTGGGTCTTTTGTTTTTCCATATAAATTTTAGGATTGCTTATTCTTGTTCTGAGAAGAATATCTTTGGTATTTTTATGGGGATTGCATTGAATCTGTCTTTTGCTCATGTATTATGGCCATTTTAACAATATGAATTTTGTCAATCCATGAACATGGGAGATCTTCTCATCTTCTGGTGTCTTCTTTGATATCGTCCTGCAGCATTGTCTGATTTTCCTTGTAGAGGTCTTACGTCTTTCTAGTTAGAATTATTCCCAAGTATTTTTGAGGGTATTGTGAATGGAATTGTTCTCCAGATTTCTTTCTCAGAAACTTCATTATTGGTTCATAGAAAATATATGGCTTTTCCTGTTGATTTTGTGTCCTGTTACTTTGCTGAATCTGGTCATCAGCTCCAGAGTATACTGGTGGAGATTTCATGATCTTCTAAGGATTAGGTCATATCATTTGAAAACAAGGAAAATTTGACTTCTTCCTTTTCTAATTGTGTACCTTTTATTTTCTTTGATTTGCTTTGGCTACATTTTAAAGGACTGTAGGGGTGAATACAAGTGGTTAGAGTAGATAACCTTGATGTTTCTTTATTTTACAGAAAATCCTTTCAATTTTCCCCAGTTAGTAGATGTTGGCTTTAGGTTTGTCATATATAGCCTTCCTGATGCTCAGGTAATGTTTCTTCTAATCATAGTTTTTTCAGGACTTTTATCATTAATGGGTATTAAATGTTGTTGAGGACTTTTCTGTATATATCCAGATAACCATGTGATTCTGGTCCTTAATTCCATTTATGTGATGTAGTATACTTACAATTTGTGTATGTTGAACTCTCCTTGTATCCCCAGAATCAAACAAATTTGATCATGCTGTATAATCATTTTAAAGTGCTATTTAATTTGGTTTGCTAATATTTTATTAAGGATTTTTGCATATATATTCATCAAGAATACTGATAAGTACTTTTCTTACCTTGATGTATCTTTATCTACTTTTGATTTTTGCATCTATATTCATCAAGAATACTGATAAGTACTTTTCTTACCTTGATGTATCTTTATCTACTTTTGATACCAGGATTATACTGGCTTTATGAAATGAGTTTGAAAGTGTTCCCTCCCTTTCTAGTTCACTGAATAATTTGAGGAGCATTGAAATTATTTCTTCTTTAAAGGTCTAGCAAAACTCAGCTATGGATCCCTCTGGTGCTGGGATTTTCTTTGTTGGAAGACTTTTTATTACTGATTCAATGTCATTGCTTGTTACTGGACTATTTTGGTTTTCTATATATCTTTGCTTCAATATTTTTATGTCATATGTATATAGAAATTTATTCATTTTTCTAGATTTTCTAACTTGTTGGAATATAGGTTTTCAAAATAATCAATGATCTATTGGATTTTATTCATGTCCGTTTAATAACTCCATCTTTATTTCTATTGATTTGAGTCTTCTTTCTGTTTCCTTTGATTGATTTAGCTGAGAATCTATCAATCTTATTTATCTTCTTAAAGATCCAACAATTTGATTCATTGATATTTTCATGGCATAAATGTTAAGACTTTTTTCTATTGGTGAATTATAATTATACATAGTAATGTGATTCATTGTTATATATTCATATATGCAAAAAATATAACGCTATAATTTGGTCAATATCATTCCTCAGAATGCCCCTTTCCCTCCTCTCCTCCTTCCCCTTGACTTCCGCCTTCTACTCTCCTTGTCTTCCTTCTATTTTCATGAGATCCTTCCAACTTTTATTTTCTTTTTTCCTCCTAGCTTCCATATATTAGAGAAAACATACTACCTTCACTTTCTGAGTTTTTCTTTTAACAATGCTCTCTTGTTCCTTTTATTTTCCTATAAAAACATAAATTTATTTTTCTTTATGATGGATTAAATTTAATCGTGTATGTACACCACATTTTCTTGTTCATTTATCTGCTGATGAACACCTAAACTGGTTCCGTAATTCAGTTATTTTGAATTTCCCTGCTGCAAACATGGGTATGCATGTATTCTGAATTTAATTCTTTAGGATAAATACCAGCAGTGGAATAACTGCATCATATAGTGGTTCCATTATAGAGGAAACTCCATACTGATTTCCATAATGATTGTACTTATTTACAATCCCATCAATAATATAAAAGTTTTCCTTTTCCTCCACATCCTCTCTAGAATTTATTATTATTTGTATTCTTGATGGCTGCCCTTCTGTTTGGAGTGATATGAAATCTCAGTATAGCTTTGATTGACATTTTCCCCAGTTGCTAAAGATGTGAATTGTGTGTGTGTGTGTGTGTGTGTGTGTGTGTGTTTTCTTTGGCCACTTGTACTTCTTTTTATGAAGCTTTTTCAAGCTTGTTTGCTCATTTATTGATAGGGTCATATGGTTTGGGGTAATAAATGTTTTGAGTTCTTTATACATTCTGGATATAAATCCTCTGTTGAAAGAATAGATGGCAAAGGTTGTTTCCCATTCTGTAGGTTGTGTCTTCACACTGTTGTTTCCTTTGCTATGCAGAAGATTTTTAGTTTGACTCCATCCCATTTACTGCCTCTTGGCATTATTTCTGAGCTTTAGATGTCCAACTGAGGAAATCAATGCCTGTTGTTGGAATGTGACTCTGTACTCTTCTAGCAATTGCAAAATATCTGATCTAATTCTTGGGACTATGATTCCTTTTGAGCTGACTTTTATGCATAGTGTGAGATCAGAATCTAGTCTCATTCTTCTATATATGAACAACCAATTTTCTCAGAACCAATTTTTTAAAGGCTATCTATGCACTTCATGTGCCTTTGTCAAGGATCAGATGACTATGTCTGAGTGGGTTTGTCTCTGTCTTCTCATCTTTTCCATTGGTCATTAAACTTTTATAATTTTTTTTCCCTATTTCACTAATTTGGGCTCTAATTTTTTAATTTCTTTCCTTCTATTGGTGTGGGTAATAATTTGTTCTTCTTTTTCTATGACCTAGAGATACATCATTTAGTTATTTATTTGAACTCTTTCTGATTTTTTTTAATGTAGGCATTCATAGCTATATATATTCTTTCTTCCTAGGACTGTATTCACTCTGTCCCACACATTTTGGAATGTTGTATATTTATTATTATTTACTTCTAAGAATTTTTTAGTTTCTCTGATTTCTTCAATGATTTACCCATCATTCAGATGTGTACTATTCAATCTCCATGTATTTGTATAATTTCTGGAATCTTTCTTGTTGTTGATTTATAATTACTGTCTTTCTGGTCACTGATATGGTCAAGTAGTTGCTCGGCTACGTCAGTCGAGGCAGGTAGAGATGCAGAATCAACACACAGACTCTGGGAGCTGGTGAGAGAACTGGCAAGAGACAAAACTCAAGTCTCATTCAGTAGCTCAGTTTATTTTTGGAGTGCATACAATTGTTATAGGGTTCAAGTGGGGCATGCCCATCAATGATACAGAACAAGAAAATATCCATAAGCCAATTATCTTATAATTAATGTAACCACATTATGAGGATGCTTTAAATATTGTTATCATCAGGAAGGGTCTTTGTCCCTAGTGAAGGGAGCTTTCTTCATGCCTGAAGCTCCTGGCTATCAGTTTCCTGGCCTGGTAGCTTGGCAACACTAACTACAATTGCTAAGTATGTGGTTTCACTTACGGCTCCCTAAAGCAGAGCATCCTATCCTGCAGGTGTTCCTATCAGGCCTGAATGAGTGTAGATTCTTCAAGCTCTCTGGGCTGCTCATAGCTGCTAGCTGCTAGCTGTAAACTGAAAGTTATTCCAACACTTACCCATCATACAGAAGTGTATTATTCAATCTCCATGTATTTGTATAATTTCTGGAATCTTTCTTGCTGTTGATTTCTAAGTTCATTATACTGTGATTTAATAGTATGCACAGAATTATTTTAATATTTTGTATTTATTAAGACAAGTATTGTGGTTCAGAATATGATCTATTTTGCAGAAATTTTCATGAGCAGATGAAAAGAAAGTATATTAATCTGTTGTTGGATGAAATAGTCTATAGATGTCTGGTAAGTCCATGTGATTCATAATATGACCTAATACTGTTGATGTCAGCCTGATATACTTATTGGTGAAGAAGGTGTGTTGAAATCACCTAGTATTATTGTATTGACATATTTTAGGGTCTTATGTAAAATACTATTTGTTTTATGTAATTAGAAATAGAGAAATATAAAAACAGTCAGAAAAAGAGATAAAGACAACAAGATAATTTGACTATTTAAAGGAGAAGAAAGGAGAAAAAGAGTAACAAAAATAAGCACTAACCCATAGAAACCAAAAAAAATTTTAAAAAGAAAACAAAAACAATGATAAGAAAGAAAAAGATCATGTAAGTATCTACATGAAACAATCAATAAATTAAACAAGAACAACAATTTTTAAAAGTTTAATGATAAATGAATGAATTGTCCCCACTGAGATGCTCAAAACTGTGGACAAGGATGATATTCACTACCAAAGTCAGACTACACTTCTTTCTCTTTCTTCTTCATCTATGCACACCTAAGACAGAACATCGGCTGGGAGTAATTACATATCTCCTCCTCTTGTGCTGTTCAGGCTGCCAACTATAGAAGCCTGGGAACAAATGCCACATGAAATGGCTCTCATTTTCCCGGCTCATCAGTACAAGGGAGGATGGAAGGGAAGTACTGTGTATTGGAGTTTGTCCAGACAGATGAGATTGATGCACTCCCAGGATGGAGCTGATGCAGAGTTCTACATCATAAGTAAATACAGCTGGAGTCTAGCTCTGATCAGATGGTGGAAACTTGTCAATGATATGTGCTCTAGGCATATTAAATCAGCACATCTGTAGGGCCTACAGTTGCTGATCTCTTCTGGTTGTCTAGATCTCAAGCATCTCCCAAGAACTCTAATCATAGGGTAAGGAAAACAATCACCCTGGATGGATGGGATTATTCCAGGCACCATGCACTTCTCCACCCATGAATATGAACTATGGCTTTCCAAGTCTCAGTTCCTGAATATAATCACACCTGCTGGATTGGTTTCCTGAACCATTTCACCTATTTGAGGTAATCACTAGAGGCAAAGAGAAAGTGAGTTGTATTCTCCACCATAACTCGGACCTGAGATAATCTTCTCTGTGCCAGTTTCAATCACATTCCTTCAGGCATACCCTAGCCATATGGTAGATATTAGCCAGGGCCGTGTGGCAATATTTGCTACGATACCCAGAGTCCCCAGGAGCAAGCTCAGGATGACCTCCACAGTCTGGCCCCCTTCCTCAGCTCTCCTCTCACTAGTTGAAAACATTGGAGCCTTTTTCAAATACCATCTTGCTATGCAGCCTCTGAATCAACTAAATTCAGACCGAATTTCTATTCTACAGGTGTTCCTATGCCAAATTTGTCCACTGTGTCTCTCTTTTACTTGCTGTTACCCTTCCCCTCTGCAGTGATCCAGCAATGCTGCTGACACTGGCTTAGTGCCAATGTATTCTTTCTTGTCCTCTATTCAAAACACAGAATTTCTGGGTCTCTCTGAGTCTCTGACTATCTAATGTTGAATTACAGTGAATTTCTGCAGTCATCTACCTTGCTGAGAAAAAATACTGCTCCTACAGTTCTGAGTTGTGCAGAAACTAGAAAGTGCAGACTTCTACTTCACCATCTTTGTCCCTCCCACAGCCCTCTTTAATACATGAAGTAATTAATCCTGTTGACTTGGAGGCACAGCTCACGGAGAACTGATGCAATGTACTGAAACCAGGAATTAAGGGAAGTCTATAAACTAAATGATGAGATTTCTAGTCTCCTCGGTGTACTCAGAGTACAGAATGAAACAGACAGGCAGGGGACTTAGAACAAGGAAAGGGGAAAAACTTTGGGAAAAGACTTGTAGTTATGCACACTTGGAGGTAGGTTACCTACATATGTGCTTAAAGGCTAAGTTTTACTCATAAACTCAAAGCTTCCACTTACTTTTTTAACATGAAATAGTAACCAATAGCTAGGCATAATGGCATATTCTATAGTTCGAACTATCCAGGAGGCTGGGAGGGGAGGCTTGCTTGAGACCAGGTGATGAGACCAGCCTAGGCCACTTACAAGACCCTGTCTCTGAAGAAAAACAAACAAACACAAAGTGAAGAACAAAGCAACCTTCATGACATTAAATTATAAACCAAAAAGGGAAATATAAGAAATTATTTCTGAGGATAAAGAGGCAATGAGGGAGAACAGAAGAAATGTTCAGAAATCTAGAAACTATTATTCTCAGAAATACCAGAGGAATAGATTGTCTTCAAAACCCAAGAACCCACACTCAGATGGGTTTTTAAGCAAGAAATGAGTGAACTGGAAGGAAGAAAACTGTAGAGAAGGAAACTACTGAGGGCCTGGTGAGAAATACCTGGAGAAAAGGATAAAATGCTACTAATGACTGACAGAGAGTAGCAGCACCATGCTGTGGGCATTTCCATTCCAAAGTCTATCATCTTGGGTGAAAATATATTTTTTTCTATTGCTTATTAATAAAAATGAAACAAAGCTTTCTCTATATTAATCCTAAAGTTATTTTGCAAGAAAAAAGAAGGGAAGATACTGATCATTAACAGAGAAATGGAAATGCTATATATAAGAATGAGGATAGGAATGTCTTAGTAGAGAGAACACAGACTATGGGGAGAGATATAGGTGGGTTCCTATCACAACTCAACCTTGGTCATGTGCTTTCATGCTCTGAATTTGTGTCCTTATTGTTAAAATTTGGAGACTATCATGTACTGCGTAGAGTAGGTTATATAAAATAGAAAAACATAAAATGCCTCTCATACATTAGCTATGAAAAAAGGCTATCTATCCTCCATCAATACTCTACATGGCGACCAAAGGGAAATGTGGTAAATTGCTATCTCCTTGTCCATTCATTAAAAACACTCATTAAGTCAGTATATATCACTTAGGATTGAGTACCACTCAATGCCAGGCAGTTTTCTAGATCCTGAGGACATTGCAGTGAATGGAACAATCAGACATGTAAAGTTTACATTTTTCTGAGGAGAAAGAGGAGCAATCAGGAAACTCATGAATAAGCAACATATGTAGTATGTCAGTCCCAGGTAACTGGTTTGGGTAAAATGAAGAGGGGTCGGGGGGCAGGGCATGGATAGAGAGTATAAGGTGGAGAGGTGAAAATGTTACTACACAAGATGGCAAGGAAAAGCTTCTCAGAAAGTCCAAGATGTGGGTTAAAGTCTGAAGACCAAAGACAGGAACATGTAAATATCTTAGGAAAGAAATTTTCAGACAGAAGAAAAGTAGGTCCAAGTGCCCTGAGACATTATTCTATGTAGCTTGTAAATACACAGGAAAAGCAGTCGGTGAAGCAAGAGAAATGGAACCAGGGTGAATTAAAAATTCTCAAGTAAAATAATAAAATAAAATTATGATAAATTAAATATAAGATACATTTAAAATAATACCATGATGCATTAAATAAAATAATAAAGTTCAGAGTTAAAGGAAGAGGGATAAATCTTATAGGACTTATATGGAATCTCAAGAACATTAGATTTGATTCCTCATGAGAAAGGATGCCTAAGGGAAAATTTTGAGAAGTTAACAGACTGTTATTTATGACAAGGGTCACCTTGAAAACCTATTGAAGATAGACAGTATTGAGATACAGAGGTGAGCCAGGTAAGTTAGTTAGAAATTTGGTGCAATCATTTAACGTAAAAATGCTAGTTATCTTGTAGGGATGGAGATGATCATGAGTCGCTGGACCATGGACACATTTGAAAAGTACAGCAAATGGGACTTGCTGACACTTGATGAGACCTGAGACAAAGAGCGGAGTGAAAGATAACACCAAAAGTTGAGAAAATGGAAAAATAAAGTATCTGTCACCTGAGATGAGACAGACTGTGGCTGAACCAGGTTTGGAAAGGAGATAAAATCAGGAGTGATATTTTGGACATATTAATTTAAAAATCCAAAATCAGAGATATTAACTGGACAGCTGAATGTATGAGTCTGGAGTTCAAGGGAGAAGACCAGACTGGAGATGTAAATTTGGAATTGTCATCATATAGATGGAATTTATAGCCATGAGACTGGATGAGATAACTAAGGCAAAGAGTGCAGAGGGAAGAAAGAAGAGAGGCGAATGCTGAACCCAGTGCCATGATAAACTAATCACTGGAGACAGAATCAAGATAAGACAAAACCATGGGCATTTGGTCCCATGAATAAGCAGGGGAGACCTATAACGGTGCCTGGACAAATTTTTTCCTTACATTGAATGAACAATTAATTTTATTGAGTGAGTAAATACAACAAGTCTTCACAGAGAAATATACAGAAGGGCAAAAAGAGACTGGCCCAAAAACAATTTTCTAAAATAATTTTTCAGTTCCTAAGTATCCCAGCTCTATTTTATATGCTGCATTTGTATGTTCCTTATTTATTCTTTTATTTATTATCTCAGTTCTTTTATGCAGCCTTCCGCGCCTTATAAACAAGTTATCCCTGACCAAAAAAAATATTGCTTTGTTTTCACTACCTAAAAATCCTCCTAGCTTACATTGTCCTGCCTACAATTCCTATTAAGGTATAAATTTAATACCACACAGCTTCATTTTGCACCCAGGCTACAGCTGGAGGTTGAACCTAGGAAAAATCATGAACAGGTTAGGCAGAACATTCTGTCTGCGTAATATTTAAACAAAGGTCATTGAAAATAGACAGTATTGGAATCAATAATGAAGACAGACAATATTGGAATCAACTAATAGTAGATTAGTTGAAAAGGCATAGTTCATGTGACCTATAAACTCACCTGAAGTTACAGTGGGAATAAATCAAAATCAACCCAACACATATACAATTGCAAATTTTGAGGACAGTGAAGTCCTTCATAGGCAGAGAAATTGGGTGAGCATAGAGAAGTTAGGTGGCATAGATGTAGAGTAAAGCAGGCATTAAAGATTTCGAGACTTCATGGTCTGGCAAGGCAAAGAAAAAACACTTTAGACTTGACCTCAAGCATCAGCCTCAGAGGAGTAATTCTTCTTTGTGTTTTGTCCTTGACATTTCCTTTTTTTTTTTTTTTTTCTTAACATTTCCACAGATCTTCAGAGGGGTTGCTCTTGCTTTCAGTTATTATCCCAACTAGGCTAAGAAACCCCACAAAGACCTTCATGAGCTTGAATTTGAAGAATGGATTTTTCTGCATTTGGAGAGGTAAGGAGATACATAACAAAAATAATTAAAGTTATTGTCTACTTAGTACCTAAAATGTGTGTCAAGTGTTTACAAGCGTTGCCTAGTTTAATTCTTGCCACATCCCCATGGAATCTATGTTATTATCTTCATTTTACACACGATGACTGGAAAGCTTTAATGAATCTTGGGGTCACACAGCCAATAACTAGTACAGCCCAGGAGGCAGTCATGGACTGTCATCCTCCAATATTCCTTTAAACTTTACGCTATATTATTTCCAGGATGGGAAAATAATAAACAGCAAGAAGAGAGAGCAGCATGATGAATTCACAAGGCTTATGGCACAGCCCATGAGATAGCTGTCCAAATCATAAGAGTGGTTATCTGTGTACTGGGAAGAAATGGAAAATAAGGATGAATATGAATATGCCAAGCTTAGTCATTCTTTTGGATGCTATGAAAGCTGAGCAGGTGGGTTTTCACTCCATGTTGCATCCTATCTTGCACAGCTATTTTAAGTTATTAAGTAAAAAGATAATTGGCCTTATTAAAGCAAAGGTTTAACTCCAATGGTTGTGATAAACATGTCTTGATGGAAAAAGGAACCAGAAAATTCTGAGACGGTATTTCTATTTCCACCCTTGACTTTGCCCCTAATTTTCAGAATTAATTGAATTTCCCATCACTATTTAAATGTCTAATGGTTATCTCAAATATAAAATAACCTAGATTATTGATTTTCAGGCTAAATTTGTACCCACTTTCCACCCTGTCTTCTCATTCTCAGTTAATATTCTTACTATCCACCCAGGTTCTTAATACCCAACCCTAGGATTTGTACTCTATTCTTCCTCTCTTTTCCATCCTTTCTTATCTAAGCAAAACAAACAAATAAACAAAACAAAACAGTTTAGAATCTCAAGATCTCCCTCCCTACTACTAGGATGCTAGCCAAAATGAACACTGAACTATAATATTCACAAGCCTCTGTGATTAATATTTTTCCCTTTATTATATAATGTCTAGCATAGGAACCTACTGCTTTTATTCTTGGAAAACTTTGCGAAATTAAAGCCAATTCCCCAGGATCTTGGATCCAAATATAGTGACCCCCAGAAGTATAAAAACCAGAACATCTGTGGGGAGAAGTCAACACCCAGAATCTGTATCCTGCATGCTTCTATTCGGAGATGAGTGAGGCCTCAGCAGGAGTCCTACCAGTCAGTTGGATGACAGAATTCTGGTTGTGTATCTGCATGTTCCTCCAACCTTCTTAGTGATTCTCTTGGTGAATCAATAAGACTGACCAAACAAACCACTTGCTGCTTAAACCAGCCAAGGTTGTTTTTTCTATTAGTACTCAGGGGCTTCTGAATAAATGTTACCAGTTTGTATCCATTCTTTCCAGAGAAGATTGAATAAAAGTGTTAGGTCTTATCTTGTCGCTCCTTGTTTTAAACCAGCCACTGGAAATCTTAGAACACCTCAAATAAGAGAAAAGTCCTTAGATGAAACCATGTAGGGCCCTTAAGACCAAATGTGATCTGACCTATATGTCCCTGGTAACCTAATTCTGCCACTGTGCCCTTTGTTTTCTATTTATTGTCCAGATAGACCTCTTTTTATTCCTCAGACACCAAGAACTTGTTCCTTCCAGAGTGTTCTTCACTCGTCCTTCATTCTGGGTGATTGCTCTTCCAAGAATTTTTGCATTCTCAGCTCCTGTATATTAGCCAGCTTTTTGCTCAGATAATAACTCTGCAAACAAGCCTTTCTTAACTATCCAATCCTATCTATGGCCCTGGAAAATTGCCCAGGGTTTTTAGTTGGTGATTATCTGTACCAGAATCTCTCCTGTTCTTTTATCTGTTGACAGTTTTGTCTGCCCTCCCCACCACCATCACAAGCACATACATATGAGCTCAAAGAGTGTATACTTCATGCACGTTCATATCTAGAGCAGTACCTGGTATCTAAGTAGGCACTCTCTGTTGATAAGAAGTACATCTGAAAGAATTTTTTGAAAGAAAACAAAAGCTAACTAATTTTATGCCTATTTAACAAAAAAAAAAAAACACAAAATCTGTACTTATTACCTAAAAGGGCATAAACAAGTAGGTAGAATAAAAAAATACTCTGTCGCATATGACACAGAAAAGGTAGGATAATGGTATCATCATTTTTAAATGGACGTTTTGAAACCCAAAGGCTCTTAAATATGAGGACAATAGTTTTGAGATTTTATTTGAGCATACTACCTATAAGAATTCATGGCATCTGTAAAAGGCAATCATAGGAAAATTTTGATGAGAAATGTATGTGACATGAAGAATTTTACATTATTAATGAGTAGAATCGGAGTTGGTTATTTCTTTACAAAGGAGAATTTTTTAAATCTATCTCTAAATGAAGACTCAGGATCCCTGGAGAAACTCACAATGAGTGAAATAAAGGAAAGTCATACAATTGCAGGCAAATTGCTCTTGCTATTCATACAAAATGCAATTCTTGAATTGAATAGACATATTTATGCACATATGATTAATCACCACATAAAACGCTCAAAGAAATCTCCATTCTTCTCTGGAGGAGAAAAAAGAGAAGGCGAGAGGGTACAGGGCAGTTCTGCTCTCTATGGTCCACACTTCTATGAACCCAGGTTTAGAACTCTGAATTTCCTCCTCCTCATTCTCTCTCCAACACAAGACTTCTTTCCGTCTGTAGTATCAAGGCTTCCCTTTAAGTATTTGCAACTGAGATCAAAACTCCAACATCCATTTTTCTTTGCCCACTCATTCTTGTTTCTAGTACAACAGAACACATAGTACACCTTAGAATATAAAGCATCTTTAACTCAACCTAATGCAATGAAGACAAAATATTATCTGACTTATGTAAGCAATTCAATTGATACACTTAAAATATCACATGGCTTGCAGATGTTTAACCAGTATGGCAGAGATGCCATATGTCAGCTTTCACTCTAGGTTCTTTAGATAATATGGAACAAAGGAAGTAAAATTAGCAACTAATAAATTAAATGTGACTAGTGTCTCCAAAGACACATGAACGAATAAACACAACAAAGAATATATTCTAGCCATTTAGCATTGATAGTGGAAGTGAAGCTGTGCAAGTCCAGATTTATGAGATGGCTTCTTCTGTCCTTTATTTACGAATCAGATTCAAAATGGATGAAAGAATTACTTGTCAAGGATAGTGCAGAGGTAAATCAGAGCCTCCTTTCTAGCTCTATCTGCCCCAAGCAAGCAGAATAAAATAAGTCTCATACAATAGTGCTATAAACAGATCCATCCAGCATATGCAACTTACTGGCAACAAATCAATATGTTTTTAGATTCTGGTCTGACAAAGCTTAATAGCAAACAAAAGATAATATTTCTCTCAAACAGTTCTATACAGCAGGTAAAAGATCTCTATCAGGCTCTCCTTAATAAATACCATTCATATTCTGCTTCTTTCAAAAAATGCTGACATTCTGCTGATGTCATCTGATATAATCTGTATAGGCTCCGAATTGTTTAAATTTACTTGTGGTATTACCCAAAATCAGTAGTATGCAGCTTGTAGAAAACTCTACATGGAATTGTAGTAGCTAACATGGATTTTAAACACCCTTGCATCGGTTTTTATTTATATACTTCCTATTTGAAAGAACAGAATCTAAAAATTCATGCATGTACTTACATTAAATGTGAGACTTTGCTACATTCTGTTAATGCTCAGAGGGAGTGATTTATGCCAAAAATACGCATTTGTAGTTAAGTCACGTGTGTTCTCATAGTGTTTGGAAGTGCGTAATTGTAACTAACATGCTGTTCCATTTTCTGCCAGTGAACGTGAGCAGAAACTTGGCAAAATCCCCTTGCTAAGTATGAAGAAAGAGGTACTAGGTACCCTGTTAAATTTTAAAGTCATGCATTAAATAGCACAAAATAGTATAAAGAACTATCTTTTAATAACATATCTGGAAGTTCTTTTTCTAGATAACATACCTAGAAGTTTTCAGAAATACCTGTCTTTATTTTGAAATAACCTTAAAATTTGCTGTGAATTTTTTTTCAGTATTTGGGCTTGAATCTCATGCATGCTAGGCAAGCACTAAGCACTCTACAACTGAGTAAAACCCCAGTCCTTAAATGTTGATATCGCCTACAAAATTGAGAGGGTCTGTAAATGTCCAGTCCTATAAATGAATAAAACACATAACCTGGGGTTGGAGGTAAAATAGGAATTTATAAAATTAATTGAAAATATCTTTGAAATCAAGCACACATTATTATGTGGCACTCTATTATATCCTATGGATTTCACAAAACTAGTGAAGGATATTTACTGACAATAAAAAGAAAAATACTTTTTTGGTCAAACCCATTATACTAGAGATAGAGGTAATTCAAAAAGCATATAAAGTTACATTGATAACTGGGGTTATGGTGTGAAAATGCATTATAAACACCGATTAAACTCAAACATGCATGAAAACTCAAAATATATGCCTTGAGACAGAGAGGTTTGTCATAAAGAGAAATAACCTTAATCTGTGTTTAAGCAAATAACCTGTGTGGTAAAGGTATGAGTGAAGATCTATATGAATTAACCTGGATGAAGGAAATGTCTAATTCTTACATTTCTCCTCAGAGGCTGTTTGCTGAAGGACTTTAATTTAGGAAAGCTAACAGGACACTTTTTTAAACTCAGAACCTAAGCCCAGCAGCACCTCTAACCTAAATTTCTGGACTTCTGTTTCACCTCTCCCTCCCCCCTCCAAACCTGCTCTGTTGGTCCTGAATCACTTGAGTTCTATTGGACCCAATTTCTACCATCATCTTCTTGGTTTTGACATCTATTTTATGTTATTTGATGATGCTCTGAACTTCGCATGTTCCTTGACATTTTCTGCATAGATTTTAGTCTCTCAACCCCTTGAATTCTGGCATCTCACAGAAGAAACTGCTATCCCACCTTTTAGTAGCATGAAATTCTATCTGCATTAGGTGAAAGCCTCAGGACTCAAAGGGATTCATACTCTTAATGCTTGTTGTGGTTTAGAAATGAAGTGTCCTCCAAAAGCTAATGTGTGAGACCATACAAGAAAGTTTAGAGGTGAAATGACTGGGTTATGAGGGTCTTCACCTAATCAGTGCATTAATCCCCTGATAGGGATTAACTGGGTAGTAACTGTGGACAGGTAGGCTGGAGGAGGTGGATCCCTGGGGTCATGCCTTTGAGTATATATTTTGTCCCTATTGAGTGGAATTCTCTGCTTCCTGGTGACTATGTTCTCAGCTGCTTTCCTCCACCACATTCTTCAACCATGATGTTCTGCCTTCCTCGGGTCCCAATGAATATAGTTGGCCATCTATGGACAAAATCTCTGAAACTGTGAGTCCCAAATAAAATTTTTTTCCTCTTATTTTTCTTGTCAGCTCTTTTGGTCACAGCAGTGAAAAATCTGACTAAAACAATGCTGTTTACAATAACATTTTATATTAGATTCATTCTTTGCAAGCAAAATATTATTACTGAAATAATTTACTGGAAGCATATTGGGAACCCACTAATCAAAAGGATATGATAATTAATCAGCTTTGAGAATGCATAGAAACCAAGACCCACACACACATGGACCAGAAAACATACACACACACACACGCACACATGCATGCACATATACATACACATGCATGTACACACACACACACACACACACACACATACATCACACAAGTTTTATGGTGAGAAGAGCCTAATTAGCATGTAAATGCTTCTATGGGTAAATACCAATCTTTCCAGTTAATTGATTCCTCAGTTTAAGATTAATATTTCTCTTGTTAAATCTTATTGCTTAATTTTACTCATATTGTTTATGGATTAATGTCACCAAAATATTTCCAAAGAGAAAAAAGTAAACCCACAAAGAAATAGATACTCCTTAAAAATGGTGGGAAGGACATATGAGCCAAAAATATAACAATAATAATAATCCACTAGAATTTCCAAGAGAACACAGACTGCAGACTGTTTTCAGCATTGGTAAATATCTTAAAATCATCTTGAGCTACTTTTCCTGTGTCAGATATATAGTTCTGTTAGAATTTCAGAATCTGTTTAAATCCCAAGTTCATACACATCCTAGCTAATCAAAGTCCAAATATCCTACAGTTAGAAGAGATTGTCACAGAGTTAAAGTTCACAAGATTAAAAGTTAATATGTATGACTGAATTATCCTTGAATGCAAATAAAATTCTATTATTCAGGTTAAGGAGCTCCATATATTTACCTCAATTGAATTCTCAAAAAAAATCTTTGTAAGGTTACTAGACATCTTTGAAGGTAAGAAAGCTGAGCTTAGAGATAGATCTAAAAGACATTTATGTTCCAAAGGGTAACAGTATTTGAATATGGATTTGTCTGCCTCAGAAGAAAATATAATTTCCTATTCAATGAAATCAAGAACTGTGGGGACAATGTTGATCATGGTTTCCAATCTATTTCAAAGAAAGTTAGACCATAAACTGATAAGGGAGTTGTTTAAAACTACTTTTTTTTTCTTAAGAAAGCTCTTGCTTGAAAATTTGAATTGAGAAATACGGAAATAGGCAGCAGGTATATATGTATCCAAAAGCCTATTTAACCTTGCTTTTGCATGCCAAATAACACTTGAAAATCAATGTCAAAAATGAAACTCTTAGTTGGGTGCAGCAGTGCACACCTGTAATCCCAGTGACTCAAGAGGCTGAGGCAGGAGGATTGCAATTTTGGGCAAATTAGCAAATTAGCAAGACCCCAGCCAATTAACAAGACCCTGTTTCAAAATAAGAAAAAAGTACTGGAGATGTAGCTCAGTAGCAGAACACCCTTGGATTCAATCACCAGTACCACGAAATTAGCAAAGAAATTTAAAATGAAAGAAGAAAGAAATTCTTCAACTTCTTCACTTTACCCTCAAATCTCTTACTCTAATAACCTTCCTTATCTCAACCCAAGAATTCTCACCAACAACCATGTACCTGTTCAAAAAGCATCACCATTAAAAATGACAAAGTAGTTTCATTTTGGAATTACTTTTTTAAAAAATTTAAATTACTTTCATTTTATAAAAGTGCTTGCAAGAAATTTAAGATATTTTCTATCGTCTTAATAATTTTATCCCCATTCCTAAAACCTGGTACAAAGTAGATGGTAAATAAAATAGGCCTCCTATTAAGAAGGAATCATGATTGACCTTGTAATCTGAGATTCTCAAACTTAGGAGCACCTCAAAGCTAGAAATAAAGAATGCGCAATAGAAAAAGTAGTTGCAGCCTGGCAGGGTGGCACATGCCTGTAATCCTAGTGGCTCTGGAGGCTGAGGGAGGAGATCATAAGCTCAAAGCCAACCTCAGCAACTTAGCATGACCCTGTCTCAAAATAAAAAATTATAAGGGCTTGGAATCTGGCTCAGTGGTTGAGCATCCCTGAGTTCAATCTCTGGTTTAAAAAAAAAAAAATAGTTACAAAAGAAGGTAAGAAGCACACTAAAAGTCTGAGACTAAAAGCATAAGCTTGTGAATGAAAGTGCAAATCCTTAAGCTCCTCTTTCCCAGGTTGTATACCTTTCAGTGCTACTGTCTATTAGACCTACAGCTCTCACATTGCTGCCTAAGATTTCCATGATTCCCTGCCTCTCCTCTCGCTTGGCTTTCTATATATGGAAAGCACAGCCTGCACAGAGTCTCTGCTCCTTGCAACAATAAAATGTTTAAGAAAGAAACTAGAAGAGGTGATAGGGAAGAAGAGAAAAGTTGGGATGCAAAGTATTTTGGAGGAGAAAGAAAAATAGCAAGAAATAAAGACATTATAAAGTGCCAGGTCACAGTGCAGTCATCAAATATGAGAAAAAAAGATATAAGGTCTCTAAGGTACATTCAACTTGAAAGCCATAAGCAAATGTGTGGTGGTATTCATGAATACATAATGGTGATGGCAATAGTAATGGTATAAATAGTGAAAGGAGGGAAAAAAATCAAAGCAGGTAACAGGTTGCAGCTAGCTTAAGTAAAAGTTGCTTAAAACTTTAAAATTAATTGAATACATATTCACTGATTTTTGATTAATTAATTAAGGTCTTAACATACATTGAAAAATGTAAAACATTAAACAAAATGTCCACAAATGTGTGCGCTTTGCCTGAATATCACTAGCAAAATTATTTTTTATATTCCTTTGTGCAAAAATGAGTTTACTTTCTTATTTTATTAGTTGTTTATTATCGCCCTAGCAATTGCCCAGAGACTCCGTGGCTTAAATTCACCCAGAGTGTGTTATCTTACATTTCCGTAGATCAGAATTGTGGCACAGGTCATGTTAGGCTAAAATCAAGATATCAGGAAGGCTGGGTTGCTTCCTGGGCTCTCTATGGAAGAATGCATTCACTAGTTTTTCAGCTGCCAGAGCTGCCCACATAGCTTGACTCCTGACCCCTTCCTCTGTCTTCAAAGTAATAAAAGTGCACTGGGTTTTTTTACCACTCAGATTTCCTCATCTGCCTCCCCCTCCACTTTCAAGGACCCTTGTGAATTCATTGGGCCCACTTGATTATCAAGTATGAAAACTTTATTTAAAAAAAACAATGATTAGCAACTATAATTCCATATTCAACCTTGATTTCCCTTTCCCAGGTAATAAAACACATTCCAATTTCCTAGTATTGGAATGTAGACATCTTTTGGGGATTATTGTTCTGTCTACCACACTTAACTTCCATGTTTCAAGTCCATGGATTTAAATTTGTTCAATAAAATAACATAACATTGAATGTTACCCTATGCTGATCAGTGTGCCAAACAATAATGACTTTAGTTAACCATATAGAAAATGTGCATAAGGAGGAAATATTCAGTTTAACTTTTGTATTTCAAAACTTCCAGCCCCCACTTCATCTCAGGTATACAGTTCACTAAGTATCCCTCATTAAGGATTTGGGTCTAAAAAAATATTTTTATTCTTGTGTACAAATTTCTTTGTCCAGCACACCCCTACCCCATGGTGTTAATGTTTGCTGCTACTTCTAATTCAATATTTTTAAAAGTGTTTGTTTTATATTTAGATAGAAAAGTTTTTAATGATCTAGAATTAATGTGAACACCTCCTTAGGAATGAACTGTGTTGGTGCAGAACCAAGCTTTTCTATAATGTTTTCTATTGATTTCTAGGTAAAACTTTGCTCTTCCTATTGCTGTTCTTTAGGAAGAAGCAGAAAGCTAATCTTAGAAGGAGATATTACATTCCTTTTGCAGTTTTCACCTTATTATTTTCTCTTATTTTTAGTTTTCTTTCTTTCTTACCCTTTTTTCTTCCCTCCCTTTCTTTCTTCCTGTCTTTCTTCTCAATCAAAAGATTACTATATATGAAATCCTTCCAATATCCCAAATTGGTTTTTTTACTCTCTTTTTGGATAATACAATTAAAGTAAATGCCTTTTTTTAGAATTTTTTTTTTAATCGTCATTAGGCAAAATAGAAGCATCTAGAAATATTTTTCTGCACCTTCATACTGTGGTCACAATGGTGCCTTAAATTATAACATACATGCATAACTTGTGTTCTAGTTAAAAAGACATAGGAAATGAATATTCTATGTAGAAAAAGATTAAATTTTAAAAATGCATATTTATAGCCTATTATTTAAAATTTGGAGTTAATGAAAAAATTGGAAACAAGGACTAAATCAAGGTAAAAGCTTTTGCCTTTTCCTGGCAATGAAACTTCCTTGTCATAAAGTAACCCCAGTCTTTAATACCTTTCCATTTGATGAGATCAAAAGTTTCTTTTTTTCCTCCAGAGAATGTTTATTATTATCAAAGATGTAGAAATTATCTACAGTTATCAGAGATGTACAATGGCACATAGGATAAATTTTACATCAATAAATTAGGGACCATGCAAGTAAGAATGATTTAGTAGTTAATTTTCAAAACAGCATGAAATTTTGTTGTAAAGCAAAAATTCAGTCTTGTATAACAACTAATACAGGACACAACATTAAAGAAGAATCTCATTTAATTCAATGTGAAGGTGTTATTCCATTCTGTGGTATAATTGATAGCAATGATGAACCTATTCCTGGAGTCACACTAACTTCCTGTCTCAGTGCAGAAAATCTAGTGCTTGATCAGTTGTTCATGATTATCCAAAGGCCAACATTCCTGATGCTTTGACCTGCCTCCTATTTTCTATTGTTATAACTTTTCTCCCTCCTATCATCTTTTGCACAAACATTTCTTGTTTACCTGATCCATGTCCATACCTATGTGCAGAGGATTCAAATGTTATAAGGCTTTCAAAACATAGGGTTCCTTCCCAAACAGAGTTAAGTCAAATGAGCAGAGAGATAGATGTACAAAGTAGAACATGGTCCAATACGATGTCTTTCAAACTTTTTGGATACTCTTTGCAATAAAAATATTATGATTTTTCAATCTAGTAGGTATCATAATGGGAAAAATGATTCACAAGGCAATAGTTATTGTTATGCATGAGGTACTCTAATATTTTTTCTTGCTAAGACCAATTTAATTGTTTTTAATGACCTACTATATTACAACTCAAAGTTCAAGAAACACTGCTGTAAGGATGAATGTGGACAAAAATAAGTAATCCTGAAGAAAGAGCTGTAGTATCTTACTGTGGCTTCCTCAAATGCATATCAACTTTCCAACATAGGTTAGCCACCCATAAGTATGCGGAGTGGTTGAATAAATGGATGGTTGGATGAACAGATGTACAGTAGGTAAAAGGACAAACTAATGTTGTAATTAGCCCCTAACTTCACAGGTAAACAGGCAAAGATTTACTGAAGAAGAAGGTTTGAGATAAGATAACAAAAATTCATTTCATTTTTTTCCCTCAGGGAAAATTATTATCTAACTGCCTGCAAAGAGAGGCATAAGAAAACCACAAGAATATTTGAGATATACTGAAAGTATCAAAATGGCTACCATGATCTTTCTAAGGAAATTAATTCATTTGGCTTCTCAGCTTTACACATTTTCCATTTACTGGTAATACCAAATTTGTATATTTAGACCCAGCCTTAATATGAACACCAAATATTTATTTTCAATTATCTACTTAAACTCTCCACTTTGTTATCCAATGGTTATGCTAATAACAATTTCCAAGCAAGAATTCTACATATTCAACTTTTTCCAATTTTCTTTTCTCCTTATGTGATGCTTCCCATTTTAGCAAATGGGATTATC
Source organism: Callospermophilus lateralis (assembly GCF_048772815.1). Lineage (NCBI taxonomy): Eukaryota > Metazoa > Chordata > Mammalia > Rodentia > Sciuridae > Callospermophilus > Callospermophilus lateralis. Next base: position 108,402,804 of record NC_135312.1, on the reverse strand, counting down.
ATCCATATATTCATTGAGCCAAAATTAAAAGTCTTCCCTGACAAACTTATTTCATAATCTATACTTCTTATTGGTCAACAAATATCTTGTCTCTCTTTTCAAGATACATTTGAATTTGAATAACTTCCACAGACTCACAAGCTACCACTTAATTCAAATCATGATTGCTCTTACCTGAATGATCGAATTTATCCTTTAACTGATTGGTTGGCTGACATTTATGCCAGTACCCCCTCCAAACACACAGAAATCATAGTGGCCAGAAGGATTTTTTAATAGTTAAATTGTATCTTCCTTGCTAAACACTTCGAATTGCCTTATCATTCCACTTAGAAGAAATTAAAATACTCAGTCTTGCAAATTCCTACATGGAGTATAGACTGGTAATTCAATCCATGGGGTCTAAAGCTGCACTGTATTTCCTAGTAACAGGTTCCACACCTTACTAGCTATAAATTTTACTACCAAAGTGTGTGTTTGTTTTTTGCTCCATGTCCTCATTTGCAAAATAATGGCTAGTAACAGTACTGTCATCACAAAGATAATATTGAGATTAAGCGAACATGGAATAGTGTGTTGCTCATTATGTATATTATATATTACCATTAATGCTATTGTTCTTGTTAATAGAAGAGTTACTATTACAAAATATCTGGGTCCTATGCACTTTTCCATTTTACCTAAACTAGTCTTTTCTACCCACTCTGTTCCAGCCACTTGTCCTCTTTGTGGTTAGGGCATCTTTACAAGTATCATGAATTCTTCTTGGACCTCTCTTACCACAGATACTGATTGGATTACTTCAATCATATCTCAGACATCACAGCCTCTGGGAGACCTTCTTCTGCCTCCCTAACCAAAGTATGGCTTACTCTACACCACTCTTTAGTCTCTCTATTGCTTACCTGTTTCATTTCTGTTAGGACATATTGCTATCTTTATTTTATTGACTTGGGATTTTTGTTGCTGTTGTTATCATTTCTCACCACAGAAATACAATTCTTTTTTGGTATTGGGAATTGAACCCAGGGGCACTTTACCACTTAGCTACATCCCCAGCCTTTTTTTTTTTTTTTTTTTTTTTGCATTTTACTTAAGAGACAGGATCTCTCAGAGTTGCTTAAGGCCTTGCTAAATTGCTGAAGATGGCTTTGAACTCATGATCCTCCCACCTCAGCCTTCGAAGTCCCTGGTATTACAGGTCTGTGCTACCATGCCCAGCACAAATTCTTTTAATGAAAATATAATAGGTGTGTTCAGAAAATTTGTGCAAGATAATTGTGTGTAGTCTTAGGTTTATATGAATTTATATGTATATATCTGCATCTATGTATAAACACAAACATATATAATCTATACCCATCATCCACTTTGAGTCACAAGAGAAAGTAGTAAGGATCATGGCTAGACAAGTTTTTGTGACTTTTGAGAATGGATTTTGTTTTATACTTTAAATGCTGGGGACTGTTGAAGATTAAAGCACTAAAATAGCCTGATCATTTTTTCAAGTTATAAAGATAACTCTGGCAGTAGAGTAGAGGATAGTTTGAAATAGACAAGATTGAAGGATTTTATCAGGAGCTTTTTGGAAAAAAATCCATTTTGAGATAATTGTCTAAACCATAGCAATGGCAATAGAGATAAAAATAATACTTAAATGGAATTGCTGTATCCTCATCATTACTTGCCAGTAAGTACAAATATGTAGCATTTATGATAATATACCAAACCTTACTGCTTTTGGAACTCATATGTTGACTCACAGGAAGTAGTATCCCCAAATATACCCTACCCAAATTCTGAGGTTCAATAAAAGTCTATATAGCAATAAATGTGTAAATTGAGTGTGACCTGGTAATTTTAGTCTTAAAAATGGGACACTTTCCTTTTCAAGACTCAAAGATGTCTTAAAAAGGACATCTCAATTTAACTGAAGCTTCTGTCTTTGCTGTCATTTCCTTCAGCATTGATGAGTACTGCTCTTCTGCTCCCTCTAGATTCTGCCCCTTGTAAACAGTGGGAAGGCAGATTGAACAAGGAACGTACTGAGCACATTTCACAGTATATCTGAGATGGTGATTCTTGCACCATTCTGGTCCTGCATCTAATACAACAAACATTTTCTTTCTTAAAATTTATTTTTTGTTGTTTTTTAAATTATATGTAAGAGCGGAATAAATTCTGATATACAAGCGTGGAATATATCTTAATCTAGTTAGAGTCCCATTCTTATGGATGTACTTGGTGGTGGGACTCACTGTTTTGTTTTCATATATGTACATGGAAAAACTATGTCACATTCATTCTACTGTCTTTCCTTTGCTTATCCTTCCTCCTCTCCCTCCATTCCCTATTGTCTAATCTATTGAACTGTTATTCTTCCCCATGCCCTACACCTTATTGTGGATTAGTTTCCACCTATCAGAGAAAACATTCAACCTTTAGTTTTTAGGGACTGGCTTATTTCACTTAGCATAATTACAGTTCCAACCATTTATTGGCAAATATCAGAAAGTTATTCTTCTTTATGACTGAGTAATACTTCATTGTGTAAGTATACACATTTTTCTTTATCCATTTTTATAGTGAAGGGCATCTAGTTTGATTCCATAGCTTAGCTATAGTAAATTGAGCTGCTATAAACATTGATGAGGCTGTGTCACTGTAATATGCTGATTTTAACTCCTTTGGATATATACTGAGGAGAAGAATAACTGGGTCAAATCGTGGTTCCATTCCAAGATTTCTGAGGAATCTCCATACTGCTTTCCAAAGTGGTTGTACCAACTTGCAGTCCCACCAGCAATGTATGAGTGAATCTTTTCCCCAACATCCTCGTCAACATTTATTGTTCCTTGTATTCTTGATAATTGCCTTTCTGACTAGAGTGAGATAGAATTTCAGTGTAGTTTTATTTTCATTTCTCTAATTGCTAGAGACATTGAATTTTTTTATATATTTGTTGACCATTCATATTTCTTCTCTGAAGTGTCTGTTCAATTCCTTTGCCTATTTATTGATTGGGTTATGCGGGGGGCGAGGGGGGTGAGTTCTTTGTATATCCTGGAAATTATCTGAGGTGCAGGTGGCAAAGATTTTCTTCCATTTTTCAGGCTCTTTCTTCTTCATGCTCTTGTTTCCTTTGCTGTGAAGAAGCTTTTTAGTTCGATACTGTCCCACTTATTGATTCTTGATTTTACTTTTTATGCTTTAGGAAACTTGCTGAATAAGTCAATTCCCAAGCTGACATAATGGAGAATTGGGCCTACTCTTTCTTCTATTTGGTGTAGGCTCTCTGGTCTAATGCCTAAGTCCTTGATCCACTTTGAGTTTAGTCTTGTGCAGAGTGAGAGGTAGGGGCTAAATTCATTCTGATACATATGGATTTCCACTTTTCCTAGCGCCATTTGTTGAAGAGGCTCTTTTCTCCAATGTATATATTTGGCACCTTTGTCTAATATGAGGTAAGTGGATTTGTGTGGGTTTGTCTGTGTGTCTTCTATTCTGTTCCATTGGTCTACTTCCTGTTTTGGTGCCAATAACATGCTGTTTTTGTTGCTATATCTCTATAGTATAATTTTAGCTCTGGTATTGTGAGGCCTTCTACTTTGCTTTTCTCACTATGGATTGCTCTGACTATTCTGGGCCTCTTGTTTTTCCAGAAGAATTTCATGAGTGCCTTTTCTATTTCCATGAAGAAGAATGTCATTGTAATTTTGATGGGAATTGCGTTAAATCTGTATAGTGCTTTTAGTAGTATGGTCATTTTGACAATATTAATTCTACCTGTCCATGAGAGGTTTTTCCATCTTCTAAGGTGTTCCTCAATTTCTTTCTTCAGTGTTCTATAATTTTCATGGTGAGATTGATTCCCAATTTTTTTAAAAGCTATTGTGAATGAGATTGTTTTCCTAATTTCTCTTTCAGATGATTCATCATTGAGTATAAGAATGCAATTGATTTATGAGTGTTAATTTTGTATCCTGCTACTTTGCTACTTCATTTATGAGTTCTAGAAATTTTCTGGTGGAGGTTTTTGAGGCTTCTAATTGTAGGATTATTTTTCTTTTAGAGATTCTCTTATTTATTTTTTTAATTAAACTTCAGCTGGGCACCCCATCTATAAAGCAGTTCTGAAATTCATATACCATGTTCATACTTCCTCAATGGACTCTAAGTACCAAGCAAATAATGAATGGATGCACCTCTCCTTTACTTTCCATGTTAGTTAATAAGCTGGAAAAAGTTAAAACAATCCTGATTGGTCCAGAATAGTTTGAGAACCACTAAGGCAAGCAGGTCTTCTAAATCCATATACTGGCCTATCCAGGTCTCAAGTTGTCAATTGTTGCTAAACTAAATCTGCAATGTAGGTAACAGATTCCTTGGTTTTTTGTTTTGCTTTGTTTTGTTTTTCTTAAATGTCTGCATCATTCACCAATAAGTAAAGTATCACAGACTTTAGAAGTTTAAAAAAAAATATTTGAAATATTTTCTATTCAGAACCCTTGAGATTTCTCTACAAAAATATATATTCTATCTTTTCAAGAAAGATTTGAATACATATGATTTGTCATTTACAAAACTTTTTTGATGCAGGCTTCAAAGATGTTACATGTTTCTCTGTTGGAGGAGAAAGTCACATATAACTTTATATAACTTATATAACTTTATATAAGTTATATATAACTTTAAGTTTATAAGTATACACTTAAAGTTAGAAACTAGTTTCTTTATATATACTGTTCTTCCTGCCCACTTCTAATCTCACATACCTAATCTTCACATTTTCACATTTGCTTTCTTTATAATACAACTTCTAATTGTGCTGTAGGGTGATTTTTTTTATCAAAAAGTCTTAATTGTTCAAGGTTAAGAGACAATTAGGTAAAGCACAAGGGAACACAGGTCTACTGAATGACTATTGGAGTTATTACTCTTTTACTCAGGAAATACATCCACTGCTTTCAATCCCATAAATTATGCTTTCTTTGTCTTTGTGCTCATAATTTCTTAGCTATAATAATTTTCTTGTAATAATGGAAAATGCAATAAGATCTTAATAGTTCTGGATTCATTTTTAGCTTTATAGGTATTCCGACAAAATCCTAATCACGGGTCATATGAGAAAATAAAAAAAGGTTCATGAACTTCATTTCACTAGACATATATTTAGAAATACAGACATACCCTATGTAATCTCCTAATATAGGTTTGGAAAGAATAGCTGCAAGGCCACCATATGTCTCTCACCTTCCTCTGGCAGTCACTGCTTCAGGGATGAGCTCACTCTTAGCAATTCCTGGAAACCATAAAATACAAGACCTGGCAGAGAAAGGGACAGTGCTCCCATACCTGACAGAGCAGGAGTCTAAGGATTCTATTTCATCTCACTGTCTAGACTAGTAAAATTAGGTTAGAGTTAGCAAAAATTGTGGTTATTTGAAAGGTATTGCCAAGACATTAGGAAACTTAATAGAAGTTCCAAAGGCCTTTGACCAAATGTGACCCTTTTTAACTATGAAATGCTATCATGATCCTTTCTAAATGATATATTGGGTTGATATTTGGCAGTAAAAAAATTAGGATTGGTTGAGAAAGAACTTAGCTTCTTTTTATAGAGGTTCTCATTTCCACTCTACAGTATGGGTTTGCTGCATCTTTCTCAATCCACTGTTTAACCAATCAAAAACCAAATTGAAGTAAAAATATATTCCCATGCTCATCAAAACGCATCCATTAAATAAGTATAATTGTTATGTATCAATTATGCCTCAATGAAACTAAAAATTATAATAAGAAAAGGTATACTTTCACATTTACCTCTGATTGCATTTTATATTTTACCAATTATATCCTAATTTTCTATTTTTATTTTTTAGCAACACTGAATACTCTGCTTATATCTTTATAATTTGAGCCTGATTATCAGTTCTTGATTTGAATAATAAAATAATGAAGTATAATATTACATGTATACACCACATTATAATACTCTGTCTTAAAATACTTGAGTTCAAAAGTCAAATAAATCAGCTGACTTTAGAGTTCATGCTTCTGGTTCTCAAAACATACAGTAATTATTATAAACCTTAAATAACACAAAACTTTTTGTATAAGTGAAACTATTTTGAAAAATGTCAATATCACAAAGTCAAATTTGCATTCTTCAGCCAGCTCAGAAGTTGTAAAGTCATTTTGAAGGTAATAATATAGGTGAAGAGATAATAGAAAAAAATGTGTTTACAAGAATTTATCATTTATATTACCTGACTTTATAATGCATATAAAGAAATGTCATGTGTCGGGGTCGGGGTTGTAGCTCAGTAGTAGAGCACTTGCCTAGCATGTGAGAGACACTGGGTTTGATCCTTTGGACAACATAAAAATAAATAAAATAAAGGTACTATGTCCATCTACAACTAAAAAAGAAATATTTTAAAAATAAATAGCATTTGTTAGGTAGAAAAGTGCTTATTACTCTCATTCTATTGACAAGAAATATAAGGCTTTTAAAATAAAACTAAAGTTCAATTAACAGTGTAATAAAGATACTTAAAATTTAAATTTTAGACATGTGATAATCTTTTTGAAATTGGATTTTTAGTGTTATCTGGTCACTATTAGGAATGTGAATATAGAGTCTTAATGTCTATGCCATTTGTCAGATTATATAATAAAATAATATAGAACATTTCTTATATTTTTATATAATAAATATTTCTTTTTGTACACTGAAAAAAAAAGAAATTTAAGGCTCAGACTTCCCAAGGCTACTTTTTAAACTTTTTTATTATTATCGACAACACATATTAATTGTGCAATTTAATGGGTTTCACTTTGACATTTCTAGATATGCATATATCAGGCTTTGATCATGTCCACCCTGACTTCTACACTCCCTTGTCCTCTCCTCTCTCCCCCACAAAGACTATTCTAACAGTAAGTGGCAAAACCACAACTGTCACATCTCTTTAGGTGCCACATACAATCTTATGCAACCAAATCACATAATCCTGTACAGGAATATCATATATCTCTCTTAATCATTGCTATATTTTTAAGTTAGTGTTTTCATTTTTGC